>NW_017259490.1:4712549-4715628 GCF_001594045.1 Atta colombica | reverse complement strand
GAATATACGTGTATATATATATATTTTTTTTTTTATATAAATCTTATTTAATTCAAATAAGATTGAATCCTATTTTTATTTTTATGTAATTATCAACTTGAGTGTCAAATTAGCATATATAATAACGTAATTAATTATATACAAAAGTATCGTTTATAAAATATAGTTTTCCAATAATTAAATAAGTAAATTTTGTATTAAATAAATTAGTGTTTTCGACTTTCTTTTTAAAAATGATACAAATTTCTCTTTTAAACAGCCGTAAAAAGTGCGTTAAAATAAACGGTACGTATTGTATCGTTTGTTTTAACGCGCTTTTACTGCTACTATAAATAATAAAAGTTATTTCCATATTGTAATTTCATTTTCAATTTTGACAAACATGTTAAATTTTGAAATAACTTATTAAGTTGCACTTTCTGAAATACAGAACAACAAATAATTCTATTGTCGATTTTAAAATAAAACAACCTGATTTATATAATTATTGAAAATGCAAACACATGTTCAATATCTTCAATAAACAGAACAATAAACATGCAACTACGTGATGCTAAAGTAATGATAGCCTGGAGTGAATCTCGCTTTATCCAATTTCTGAATTAACAATGGACAGAATAATTATAATCCGAGATTGTCAAGGTAAACAATATACCTACAACGTTGACAACATGAAATTGGAGAGTGCACACACGTTTTACATATAGAACATTAAAATTACTGTTTAGAATTACTTTTTATCTAAAAAATAAATTAAAATAAAAGTAGATTATATATTTAAATACATATATTTTTCCATTATGAAAAGAAATGCATTGGTTCCAACACGCGTCATTTTGCAATATATATATCTTGCACAATGATATACACAGGACATTCTAGTAGAAGTACAAAGAATATCTCTTATCAATGCTTTTAGAATTGAGTGTCCACGTTATGACATATGTATTTTCAATATTACGAAAAAACATATTTGTGCCACGCAAGATCGTTCACGAAACTTTCTGGCTTCATTTACAGAATTGCCCGAAGCAAAAGCTCGTGTTATCGCGAAGGATTTATCGTCGTCTGAAGCTTAATCGGTGTCCCTCGTGCAAGAAAGCATTTAAGAGTGAGTGAATAAGTGAAAGAGAGAGAGAGAGAGAGAGAGAGAGAGAGAGAGAGAGAGAGAGGAGAAAAAGAGAAAGTGAGAGAGAAAAAGAGAGAGAAAATATATGTCCTCTTGCATCCCATTCATAACGGCTGCACACCGACAGCTTTTCGAACATCGTGCATCAAGTAATGAATAACGATATTGTATGAGGTAGGATCAGAGTGTAAGGATGAAAGCAGATAGAAGAGGAAATATAAGAGGTTTAAGAAGAATCACTAAGATTTTACGAAAAGAGAATGCTACAGGGTGGTGTCACGTTTGGGGATGGGCCGGAGAGAAACGGGAGCGACTTAAGTTCAAGAGGGTATTGCTCAGCGGGAGTGGAATAATCTGCTGGTACTTTCAGATACGCATTTGGTTAAATCGTTGAGGAACTACTTAGCGAAATTACCGAAACGTTTGCGGTACTGCGAGCATTGTCTTCTAACAAAACAAGTGTATTGTTGGGGCGTTGTGTTAAGTCTTTTTCTCCCAACAACTAAGATTGTTGCTCATAAATAACGAGCAAATGTTAGATAAGAGAATATATGAAAATTGTATAAATTATATAATTTAGAACGATATGTTTTATAAAATAAAATGGTAGCGCATGTGTATAAAAGACTACAACCTGACGTGCCTTATATGTGAATATTGCATTGATAGATAAAATACGCTTCGATGGATCGCTTTGCGAGCGAGTGCGCGCGTATGAGAAAATGATAAAAAATTGTCGTCCCTGTCACGAAAGATCTCGAGATGTTGGAATTGTTACAGCAGAAATTTTATTCGTGCTGCTCGCAACAAAAAACTTGCACTGACATTCCACGAGAAAAGTGGCATTGCATTTTTTGTTAGAGCGATAGTTTTTATCTTAATCGAGGTTGTATGTATTTTTAGATACAGAGAAGCGCAGCAGTGCTCGATATCTATGAATATAATCGCATTTGACTGTTTTGATTGTTATATCGTTGTCCAGTTATATTGTTGCGTACAAATATATAAACGTTCGTTTCACAACCTCGAGGATTAAATTACCTCTCTGGCATAAAATTGAAACTGCGAGTAGTGTAGTGGACTAAATAAATTTTTGAAATTTCTCTTAGTGTAGTCACGCACTCGACAGATAAATTTTCAGCCAGAAGAACGACTACGTTCTTTTAAACGACCAAAGATATTTTTCAGCTACGCTCTTTGTTTCGTGTTCGGAATTAATCTTCGTAAAATCGCAAGAATCTAATTGATCCCGTTGTAGCAACATTCGACCGATAAGAGCAGCTCGTTAAATTACTAATGTAGAGAAAGAAAAGAAGAATGAAAGTCGATCGCGAAGGAACTAAAGGTGATAAATATTTAATTTAATCTATCTTTGTCTCCCCTTTCTTAACAGACCTCTCTTAATCTTCATAAAAAAAAAAATTCTACGAAAATATATGATAGCTGCAATTTTGTTCTTTGCCGCATTCTACTGGCCTAATTAAGTTGAACGTAATACTACAACAGCAGGCGATCATGAGAGAGAGAGAGAGAGAGAGAGAGAGAGAGAGAGAGAGAGAGAGAGAGAGGGAGAGAGAGAGAGAAGTACACGGCGAAGGGCTGGAAGGGAGAAGAGAGAGCTGTACGTTGCCATAGCCACTCCCGTGTCCCTGCGGTCAACTTTAACTCGTAAGACATTGACTTTATCGTTTCAACCGCGAACCAGTCGGCGATCTTAAGTGCGCACTCATACTGCTATCTATGTATTACCCGCCGGAGAACCTCTCGAACCTCGTTGCAGGAAATTAATTTCTCAGCGGCGACCGTCGATATATATACCTGGTGACTTGCTGGTTAGCAACTGCTTTTGAAGTAAATGTTATGAAACAACTAGTCTCCGATCTTAATTTTATTATTATACAAATATATCTAATATATTTGTATTATATAAATATGGGTATGTATATATAT
>NW_017259490.1:4710303-4712449 GCF_001594045.1 Atta colombica | reverse complement strand
AACGACCTTATCGACACGATCTAATCGGGCCGATCCGTTATTCGGTGGCCACGATGTATATATATATATATACATGTATACATGTATGTATGTAATCTGACGTATCTTTTTATGAGATAATTTCAAGACAACGTGTTATAAGGATCTTATAACAAGAAGGTTCTATGATATGAAGCTCGGCAGGAAGTTAGCAAGCTACTCAACAGCCTAGCTCGGCAACACCAGGCCGAGCGTTGTTGTCGATGTAATAGGATTAAAAACCTAACTTAGTGTTTCCTAGACTTAGAATTGAGAGTACATGACATCTGAGATTTGAATGAATAAAAAACAAATCAAAATACTGCAAACACTTTTTATTTTTTTTTAGAAAGAAGGTGAAAGTATAAATGATACATATATTATGTAATTTTTTATTTTAATAGAAAGTGGAAAGACCTTAACTCTGCACTAATCCGATAGAAGTTTGACAAATCCTAGTACAAATTTAATCAAGAAAACAATACAAATAAAAGTTAAACTTATTTATCTTAACATTACCGTTTGTATAATAAATAATCATAATACTTATTCTATCCAACTCATTTAAATATATTACTTGTCATTTCGAGTAATTTAATTGTACTTCAAGAAAAAATCGACTGTACCAAAAATAAACAAATAAGAAGAAGGAGAAAGGGGAAGTAGAAGGAGAAAGGGTGAAAAAGAGACGAGCGATATCGCATAGTTAATTTACTCCGGCAATAATGCCCAGAATCATAAGCCCCAGGTGTTACGTCGCGAATCTTCGACCCTCATAAACACAGCACAAGAGCACAAGAGAAAGGGGTGTATGGAGGCGAGAGAGGACGGAGCGGAAAATGTAGGGGAGGGGAGGAAGCGAGAGGAGTGAGAGTGGGTACCAACGGCTTTGCTCGGTGTTACAATATCAGTAGCTATAGTTGGATGGAAACTGGTTGCCGTAGTGGAGAATAGAGAAAGGAACATGGGGTAGAGAGATGGCTGCGGGAGATGGTGGAAAAGGAGGAGGTGGCGTGGAGGGTAACGTAAGGGCGGGCGGTAGACAAGCGGAGGTAAAACCGTTAGCTGTATAGCAATTTCCCTGCGCGCCTCCCTCAATTCCCAAGACTAGTTTCCATCCAACTCCGTGCAGCGCGCCAGTAATTTGTACCTGGCCGGCGCGCGAGAAGCGCCGTTGGTCCCATTTTCCCTTATCATTTTTTATAACCGACCGATGCGACGCTACGATGCTACGAAGCGTAACAGCGCGGCGCAAATGGAAGTGAGGATAGTCTCTTCCTATCGGCATCCCTCCGTCAGACGCGTGACTCAAGAAATTGTTTTAACTTTTCTCGATTGGTGGACGAGACGCTAATAACGAAGAGAATTTCTCCTCGCATTATCCTATCTTCTTGAAAAGCACTCCAGAAACTTTTTCTCCATATTTCAGCCTATTTTGGGAAATCTCTTATATTATATACTTCTTTTCTTTTTAAAAATTAAGATAACCTTTGAGATTGATTCAATGTAATACTGCATGTAAAAACTACAAAATATACAATATTAAAAATGTGTTACATAAAAGTTTATTACATAAACTTTTATGTAATATAAATGTTTCCAAAAACAAAAACAGATCGCAACAAAGCATTTAGATCGAAAGTCTGAAAAAAATCAAAACTTTATTTTAAATAATTGCAAATTCTAATTTTTAATTTATCATTTCAAACTCTTTTCAATATTTCTAAAGCTGCAAAGGGATACGAAAATCGAACGAATTGCCAATATTATGTTGCCAATGGCATTATATGGCAACATAAATTTTCTTGTAAATAAAACAAACGCGACGTTTTAGTCGGATTAAAAATAGAGGCGAGACGCGCGAAAGAAAAAAAAAAGGAGAAAAGAAGTTCCAATCGATAATAAGGAGCATCTCAACGGTAGGACGCTCCGGTGTATTTATGTCTCTCTTTAGAGAAGGGGTAATTAATCCATCGCGTACGTACATCACGCGGCAACGGTCTCTCTCTCCTCTCTCAGCGCGCCTTTGTAAGTCACGCGGGAATATGAGCGCCGCGGTCGATAAGTTTACAGCTGCATGCGCCTGAACGAGTTTACGTTCGGAACTGCAATGAGTTACGTCGCTATT
>NW_017259490.1:4708118-4710203 GCF_001594045.1 Atta colombica | reverse complement strand
TATATATATATATACATACACACACATAGGTATATATATATATATATGTGTGTGTGTGTGTGTGTGTGTACATATCGCGACTAAGTTACGACGCTGGAATCAAATTCGTGTCTTTGAGAGATGAGATCTTCGTTAGCTACAAAAGTAAATCAAATCTATCGGATATCAGACAAATATTTTATAGCATGCCAGCTTTTTATAACGATATGTATTTCACAATACACGCTTTGACAGTAAAAACCGATATGCTACGTATAATTTTCTCATACGCATGTAATTTTAGAAGTATTGATTCATAAAGATTTTTATAGGACTCGCGGGCGAATAAGGAAATGTATTTTCGATATCGCGAAAAAATAGAATCGACCAATATACAATTCGAATAGCATTTTAAATGACATGAAAACGATTCATAACGGATTCTAAGTAAGTTTTACTCCATTCTACAGTATCATTATTATGATAATGAAAAATATAATTATCAACATATCGATCGAATGTAAATACGTTTCGCTTCGAAGTTTTCGCGATAAAATTGTTGCTATTCGCAACGACCTCATTCCTCACAGTTGCAACAAGCACAACAAGATTTAAATAAGAGTCGTATCTCAGCCACAGAGTAGAACGTACTTTATTTAACTCGAGTCACTCTTGCGATTTCGAGTTTACCTACCCGTACAAGAATTTGACCGCATTACCTCTTCAAATTTCCTTTTTCAAATCCTAACTTTGTAGCAGTGCGGAAAGGTTAAACATGATATTAATGATACAAAGCATATAAAGAAAAAAGAATATGGAGTCTCTTAATATAAATAAAAAAAATTCTGTTTTCTTTTTCAAACAAGCTTAATAAAACAAAGTCAATAAACTTTTCGAAATACAAAATCAGAATACAAAACTTGAGTTAGCGTTTAATTTATCATGTACATTATTAGTATAATAAATCAAGAAAACTGTAGTTTCGCGATATTTGTTTATTAAAATATGTATATTCTGTACTTATACTTATAACTAACAATTCATAATAGTTCTGGTTAAAGCTCTATATATGTTTATGGAACTTTAACCTATATGACATATGTATATATACAACCATTGAATTGTCCCCTTGGAAGGCAACAACGACCATACTCGGCAAAAGGACCAAATATATGTATAGCGAATTTCACATTTTAGAATTCTTACCTCGGCTGTACGCGTACCTATACTGAAACTGAAACGCGAGAAAGCCGAAAGAAAGCAGGAAACGTTGCAAATGTGTTCTGCGATACATTCCGAAATAAATAGAATCGATAACGCGCTGCGAGCGCCTCGCAACTGCATCGTACGGGATAACTTTCACCGATATTTGCGTCCATAATGTCCAATATCGCAATCGCAAATCGAAATGACAATGGGCGATGTATGCTGTTTTATATTGGGAAAAAATCCAAGTCGTTACTGCCAGTCTGTGAAATAAAATTACTTGGTTGACGCAGGGAGAATGCAGCACGTAAAATTATGTCAAGGAGTACGAATTGAGTTTTCGCGTTGACAGTACAAGCGAAGTTGGACAAACTCCTCTCGCGCTCGAAACTGTTGTAGTACTTTCGGACCTCGTGAATGGTACCTGGCTTTGGTATCAAATTATTGTACATATTCACCATAATTGATTATCATTGAACATGATGTTTTGCGCGGAATTACCCACCGGGAAATACGAGCTAATGATGTCAAAGATAAGCTATATGACGTTATTTAACCCAAATGAAGCATGCATATGGGGTGACAATCAGGAAAATAAATAGCTGTTATTCTGTAATGAGTCAATAGAATGAAATAAATTTAATACCATACTGCAAAAGAAATTCGTTATTTTAATTAACACATAATGAAAGATATATACGTATAAACTTGTAAAAATAAATATTATAAAAACAGCATGTATACTTCAACTTATTATATAACTCAGTGACATTTTCAAAATAACGACCTCTTGCACAATAATCAAATGCTTTTAAACATTATTAAATATACTTTTTAATATTAATAATTGTAACTAAAATTGTAATTGTACTTTTGAAAAATTTCAGGGAAATTTTTGTG
>NW_017259490.1:4704292-4708018 GCF_001594045.1 Atta colombica | reverse complement strand
TATATATATATATATACATATATACAATATATACATATGATATATACATACATATTTCTTTTGAACTATATGCTAATAAAAGTAACAAATTTATTCTGTAAAATGTTATTTAACTAATTTTAATTTTGTCTATTTATTATAAAATAACTGTATAATTTGAGCAATTTCTCCATTGTCCATGATGTATAACAGAGCACAAATGCCATAGAAATCCATAACATACCATTTTCATTCTAGCGCAATGAAAATTTCAACTTTTATAACAAAATTTGAAATTTATTGTTATATTACCATCATAATTTGTGCATATTTATCTATATTTATTTGGGATGGGAAAAAATAGAGAATACGTGCACGAAAATTGAAATTTAATACGCACTGCATCATCATTAAATCATGGCAAATAAATAAATAATTAATCATACGAATGTAATAAATGAAATTATTGACCAATTGATGTATCTGCTCGCTGTCTTCTCAGTTGTTTAATACCTCGGAGCCGCTCATCCACATAAACACAAATCGAAACTGGGAAAACCCGGCTAATTACAATCTAATGTTATACTAATCGAGACGCGCAATATGGTTATTATGGAATTATTTCATAAGATACTCTCGAAATTTATTTATTTTTAAAGTATATAAATACAATAATAATCAGCCTAATTATGCGACGTTGATTAAACATAATTTAAGAGAGAGGAATATGAAGAATTATTATTTAATAATAAATTTAATAATAAATTATTATTTAATATATTATTGCAAGAAAATCTAATAATATATTTAAAATTTTCAGATTTTGATGCTTCGCTATATAGCATTGATATAATTTTTTAAATAGCTACATGAAAGTAGAACATTTCAGAAAACTTATTGATTTGTTATAAAATCCTGTTTCTAATTATATTCCCAATATAAATTTAACTTTAAATATTTGTATCTTATATTTTAATCTCTGTAATTGAGAAATTTGATATATGTGTGTCATACTATTTAATTCTAAGCATTTAATATTGAAAGCTAAGAAGCTTAATTAAAAGTATCATTTTATCAAGGTATTATTGTTAATACAAGGAAAAAAACGTATTTAATACATGGGAAACAATGTATTTAAATAAAAAATAAAAATAACAGTTTAATAATTACATCATTCTAGATATTATTTCTACTCGTTATTATTTGATTTTTTTTTATCTAAGTACACGCATATAATGTCGTATCGTTATCAATATGTATCTGCATCCAATTGTGTTGTGAATAGTATGATTCGGCCTTTATTAGCATGTCATGCGATTGTAATTAGTCGGGTTTTTTTTTATCGTATCGTACGCACGAGTGTGCCCCGCGAGCAATGAAGCAGCTGACGCCACAGTAATTAGCTGATGTACACTTCGCATGTTGTGGTTTGAATATCAGTGTACAGCCGCCTCTCCGTGTCTTACAAATTTGTCACATGTACAAAAATACATTCCAATTTACAATAGTAACACAAGTTGAGCAAAAAAAAAGACATTCTCTTTTGAATCCGAGGAAGATAGTAAACATTTACTGTAGTTCTTTTGACGCTCAAAACAAATATTTGCACTAAATGCTTTGTTACATTACAATTCTGAGAAACGCGAACTCAAAGCTATAAAAAAAGAATTACTTTAAAAAGTATTTTATTATACTATGATATATTACATAATAAGAAATATTTGATGTACTTATTCAAAATTACATATATTATTAAAACTTTTAGCTTGTTGAGTATAATTTAACATATTAAACAAAGAAAAAGTGTGTTATTATATATTTTTTTTCTTATTTTATATAATATTTCATTATTACATTTCATTTCATGGATATACACTTAGAGCATGTGATGATGAATGCTTCGCACCATATTCTGTATAAATATCACAAGTCATAAGAATCGACAACGAAACAGTAAAATGATAGCAGGCTATTTTATTTCATATTATCCACTTTTTCCGGATATATCGCAAAATCAATAAGTCACGGAAATGCTGTATAGAACAACCGGCAATCGTTAAATTTGCGTGTAAATTGGCGTGCTGTGTGATCGTAATTAGCTGCATTTTTTTTCACGCCATCGATCAGTATTCGCGTGAGTGAACGTCGACGAGAATGGAAAGCGATGAAATCCCAATATGAAAGCACAATGCGGTTGGTGAGCACATTCATTTTTCACGGACTAATGATACTGCTAGTCAAGAGAGATTTAAATGCAAGAAGAAATATTGATTTTTGTTATGTTTACAATACCAATATTCTAGACAACTAGATAATTTCCAATATTTGTAATAACTTTGAAAATGGAGAGATTTCGTGCATAAATGCGAAAAGAAATATTGATTTTTGTCATTGTTTACAATATCGATATTCTGAATAACTAGATAATTTCCAATGTTTGTGATAACTTTGAAAATTGTTTTCATGTCTGTGACATACGTTTGTAAAATACAAAAAAAACCGAGAACGCTTTTTAAAGAATAAAAATGCCTTTTATGAGTAATAAAAATGATACCGTGACGTAATATAACTTGAATCGAAATACTGCAAGTAAAATGATGTATAAAACGTTATTTTCTAAATTATATTTCAGCATTAAAACATGTAAAATATATTGCGTTTAATATACTATTATGCGTTCGTATATGGTTAAAAGTCACCAAAGTTATCACAAAAACTTCATAAATATATGAAATTGCATTTTTAATTTAATTCTGTTATTTCATTTATTTATATGCTTCGCATTTAAAACATACGTTTCTGTAAATTGCTCATTTATTCACGATAATGCGGTATCATTACGTTATCGTAATTGCGCTATAACGAACACTCGTGTTGGATGTATTTTCGTGAATTCATTAATGACAGATATACTATTTTAATAATAAAAAATACTATTTCGTTTCTCAACCATTCTACATTTAATCGACATTGCACGCAATCTACATCATTCTTTATGATAATCTTTTATTATTTAAATGTAGCAACTTCTCTAAAAAATAGAATTTCTCTCTCTTTCTCCCTCCCCCCCCTCCCTCCTTACCCCCTCTCTTTCTCCTCTGTTTATATATAATGTTTTTTCTTATATTTGCAAATAGCTAAATTTAATAAAAAATTACCTATGTATGTAATGTTCCTCGTATAATGTTGTCTAATTTATCTGCTTTCCAAAGTCGACAGTATTACTTACGTTACAAGTGTCTCTTTAACGATTTTGCTTACTTACCAGTAATTTCTCTAGCGCTCTGCTTCATCGTTACGAACCGCGATGTTTCCTCGTTACGTTAAAATTTCCCTCGAACTAGTTAACGGAATAAAATTGCATGACGTATCGCGAAACTGTTGGTAAAGTAGCAGGGGAACTTTTCTACTCGTTGTCGAAGCATATTTCACGATCTATATCGCGAGCAAAATGAAAGCAAATTTGGCTTTTGCGTTCCGCGGCGAATATACCGCCAATAATGAAATAGAGAATGTAGCTTAAATCTTGACTTTTACGCCGCTGATGATATGTCTACATGATTGGTAATTATTTATCGAAGATGAGAATAAACTCATCGATTATTTAATGAGAGTACCAAGCGAATACCGTGATCAAATTAATTATTCTCTTGCGGCTTTAACACGAAGACGTATATATATGAATATCTAACATGTGCGCATTAAACAATAACGTATAGTTGATCAATATATATATATATATATATA
>NW_017259490.1:4701925-4704192 GCF_001594045.1 Atta colombica | reverse complement strand
TATATATATATATATATATATTAGGGCTTCAAACATTTACCTCAGCTGATCGCCAAAAGCGAACTGTGTAAATTCGCTTTTACGCTCACATCTTCACTCGCGTCCCCGCCCGTATGTACATCCTATTCTATTGGGTAGCTATCCGATCCAATGTTCCTTACAAATATTCGATGTCACGGAGACGAAGAGTCTCGTCTCATTTTCTCAGAAAATTCTTTTTATCTTTTGTCTACGGTCTCTGTGCGGATGTGGAGAGTGCCGCTACGGAAACCGATAGACGACCGTCTACTCCTCTTGTCAAGTTCCTCCCTTCCTTCCTCATCCCTCTGAGTGGAGATAAGTCAGATCGCGGAAACGGGTAGCGCTTCTGACACATATCGCCTGTGCTCTCTTCATGACCTCGTCATTGCGGTAAAGACGTCGTGTTGTTGTTTCTGTATAGCAACGTAATACGGTCGGTTGGCTGAGCGAAGAGCAGGATGAAGGAAGACGAGCGGATCCGCGGTGAGAAAAGTTAACCAAGTGGAAGCGGAATTTCTCTTTCCCTTTTCCCTTCTTCTCGAACTATTTCAAAACGAGAGAAGATAATCACGTGTATTCGCTCGACAAATATTCGCCGTTCTCGAGCCGTTCGGTGCGAAAACATAAAAGCGAGTTCTATGTGAAGTCGACGGCACAAAGTTTCTTTCCCATTGTCGACAGAATTTCGTGAGGAAGAATCGTGAGAAGACACTAGCAGAAGGTGGTGAAGCAAACCACAACTATAACCCAACTTAACCGAATAGCTTACACGATTTTCTCACAAATTTTCACACGTATATCTAGATATCTTAATTAAAATTGTTAATCAATTTTTAATTAAGACAACAAAAAATGGCATACGTCAATTTAATTCTTGAATTCTCGGACATTTTTATATGTAATTCTAGTAAAAGTGTATGATTTCCGATAGATTTTTCTTCTAGGAGAATATTTAAATATTGCAGAATATAAAAATAAAATTCAAGTCTACTTGCTAAATAGCAAAGCATAAATGTTTAAATAGAGAAATGATTCTTTTTTTAGATCAATTTTGCTCTTTTGTGAAGAATTTATGTAATCTCGTTAAAAATAAAGAAAACAATTTTCTAATTAAGTCCACGAACAATTTGTTACATAATTAACTTATGTAATAGTTATTTTGATTATTATAGTTGCTATATTGATTATTATATATATTGTTGTGTCGATTGTTATATCATCAATTTCCATTATTTTTTGTTCAATAAACCGCTATTGAATTTGTTCAATGTCATGTGTTTTTTATTATTTTTGTGTGTGTTTTAGTGTATCTATATAAATATTTTATACTAAATGTAATTTTATTTACGTTATATTTTTATGCCTTATTCAGAAATAATACGAAACAAGAGTTACACATACAATTAATAAACTCACTGACCTGTAATGTTTTTCAGCCTGAAAAGTCTAAAAAAAAATTGTTATATGTTAGATAATTTATAAGCGTGCAACAAACATCATGTTACGATTGTTATACCTCTATCTTTCAGGTTTTTTTACTTTTTTTTATAAAGTATAACAATTTCTAAAAATGCTAAAAAGTTGATATTTTCGCCGAATGTTTGGCAAACTCCTTATAGTTCTTCAATTAATTTTAATATTATTATATGTTATTAGGGTACATTTTTTTCATTATAATCCATGCCGTTAGCAAAAACCTGGAGCCATGTTACGTTTACGTTTATACATGCACACGTATGTGTCGGATTGGTTTATGCGTGCTTTGCTTATGTTTACAAATCTCGTTCTATACGAACATTACTATTTTAGTGGGCATTCGGGAATGGGTATATTGTTAGAATGGCCGAAATGTAAGCATGTCATTATAGGATACATATATAGTAGGCGAGTACGAGACAGTTTTGTGATAAGAATAGAAGTTTGGAAAGCGAATAGATTTGAACTCGACCCCATCTGTTCAACTCGATTCAATATCTGATATTTTTTTATAAGTTCAAGTCATATTAACTCCTATTACACATGATGATATTCTGGTTTTTTACTACACGATGGAACATTCGCGTCCTAGATTAATTTTCATCCGAGTTTTCATTACTTTTACAAATATATAAAAAATTATTAAATTATTAATTCCTATACGTATTTTAAAATCTTTAGGAAGTATTTATAAAGGTATGTATTAAAAAGAAGGAAAACAGAATTATTTAACTAGTGCTTTTAGTATTTAAAAAAAAAACGGAGAACAC
>NW_017259490.1:4699629-4701825 GCF_001594045.1 Atta colombica | reverse complement strand
TATATTACATATATATTATACTATATTATTTACATTTCTATACATAAGTGTATCATAAGTGTATACATAATTTTTTAACATTAAGAAAATTAACTTGTTTCTAAGAAATAATATATTATAATGAAGACAATATTCATATTTGTTTATCTATTCTTTGTGCTTTTTACTCTCCTTTTCCTTCTTCTTTTCCTTCTGCCTATCTATCTTATATCAATAATTATAAAGCGCTATGTCTAGATATATTAACTTAGGAATTTCGAAATTCACCGAAAATTCTGATTTAAAATTACGAGTGATCAATAATGATCGCTCATTTGCTCCTACGAATATTATCCTTATGCTGGTTCAAAGCTCAATAAATCATTTAACTTAATCGTAGCGCTCGTTGCTTAATCTATCGTTGAATTACCGAGCACAGCGGAACATCCGAAAGTACAGTTCGTCATGTGCGCAATCGGGGAGGAGCTGAATAAAAGAATATATATCCTCGACCAATTCCATACTTGAGTCACAGTCGTAATCGGACCTACCGTCATTACGAGTTAACGCAAAAGATAATGAGCGGCAAAAAGAAAAGCCTGCGTTCGGCCTGTGGCAAAACGACATCCATCGCAGTTTCCACGGCGTGTAATAACGGCTGACAATGGTGCACGGACGTTCGGTTTAATTAAGTTTAGTAATTTTAATTAAATGCACGGCGTGCGAAGTAACTCGCGGAAAACGGGTTGGTCTAAATTTATGTTCGATGGATCGCGTTCTGCGGCTGATCGCGCGTACCTTTGAGAGTTTTCGCCAGTTATACATGAACTACCTTTGCAGCGTGGTAACGTGTACAGAATTTAATTGCGGAATAAATTAATGTCGTTCTTTGAATAGGCAACGAAATAGGCAGCCGTGTGCAGGAAAGAGGTAAATGGCGATATGGCGAAGTCTGACGTATCTTTGCGACTAGTAAAACGACATGAAAGCCATGTGCAAGCAGTTTTAGAACACGTAGCGATAGATTGATTTATGAACATCTATACATGGAATGCTTTTCCCTCAATATAGAAATTGTCTCGATTGAGATTAATTGTTATATTATCTAGTTATATTATTTAAATTATAATAAAATTGCCTAAAATAATAAAATTTATAACAAAAAGTTATTCTCGAAATATTATTCTATAATAGAATTATTACTTGACACATTCCTATAAATTCCATAAACATTTTTGGATATAGAAGTAAATTGAGATCATAAAGATCTAAAATACTCTACAAATATCGTGTGTTATGTGGGTCGATCAATGAGTGCGCGCTGTTGTAATCACGATATCTCTATCGGAAAATCGTAATCGACATCGTAAAAATCTCAATAGTACTAGATATCGTGCTAACAAAATGCAAAATTAATCATTGCAGAATATCGACGCGCGTATCCGCGTACGTATCCAGGTCATCTGTCTAATAATAATATTTTCCTCAAAATTGACAGATGGCAAGACAAGGCAAGTCTCTAGCCATTTTCTTTTGCAGACATCAGAGAAAAATCATTAACAATGTTGATGTGCGAATATACAAGATCGATCAGAAGGGGGTCGTCTTCGAACCTATGAACTGGAGAAATTGCCGAGTCGAGAAAGATGCATCGCGCGCCAACAATATGGTCGTTATGTAATATCGTTACGCCATTTGGATCATATCGCGCCAGTTATCGCTGGTATCCGATTCCGAAAGCGAACGAACGGGTCCGAACAAAAGGGCCCAGGACAAAGAGCGGACCGAAACGCGTGACTGCGGGTCATCTGGAATCGAGCTAATTTGACAGACGGTGCCAAATGCGGTGTGGAGCCGCGAGCAAGAAAAAAGTACGCCGGGTCTCATCGGGCACACTAAATGCAAACGTTTTGACTGTATTTGAACGGCGAAGCACTTCCGGATCTACGCTCGCTTGCGAAAAGCATCGATTCGCGCGCACGTATTTTCACGATGCGAGCCTCGAGGAATCGCTTTGTGGCTAGGATTGTGTTGTTCCGTCGAATCATAAAGAACAGACAAAGCATTTAACAGTTTCGAGGAACGACATGTGCTCAAATATGTGTTTTATAACGAAAATTCAAAGTTACTCAGTTTTGTTTATTTATTAAATATCATGAATTACGATGATTCTTGTATAAAGTAGGTACATTTGTTTTGTAGCTGTGATATTTTTTA
>NW_017259490.1:4694880-4699529 GCF_001594045.1 Atta colombica | reverse complement strand
ATAATATATACATTATAATATATATTATAATATCATTGATTATTCCTGCAAGTTTTAAAAAATTTTTTTAAAATATATTAAGAGTCCATTTCGTTTCCACAAAAATGTTAAAATATAATTTTCGTATAATTAATGCCTAAACATGCCACTCATATAAGAATGACATATAACAAATTAAATCTAAGTGAAATAGAATGAAATGTTTGTTATTTGCACAAAATAATTATGAAAAATAACGTTATGATGCTATTATTGAGATAAATTACATATAAGAATCAGTATAAAATGCAAAATTTAGGTTGCGCGTAAATATAATAAAAAGCGGCAAGTATTTAATTGCAATTGTGGATGACAGCAACCTGAACAAGAGGGAGCAGGTGTTGTCTTAAATTTGTAAAAGTGCTAGCGCTAAGCATGAATAAGCAATTAAAAAAGCACCGCAAGCCTTAAAAAAAGAACTCTTTGTGAGCTCAATTACCCACGGGATTTACGTTCCGCCTATCTACATCCCCCACATCTTACTACCCTAGAAAAAAAGAATATTTCAGTTAATATAGTATTAAATATTTAAATAGAACGAATTAATCAGAAATTAATAAAAAACAATTAATGATATACTGATAATTAAAACTTAAATAAATAAAGATTAAATAAACATAATAATAATTCTAATTACATATATGCGTGACTCTGATGTGAAATTCAAATTATAATTAGTATATTATAATATATTTTCTTCTATTTATTATATTTGTAATTCGACATGAAAAATTATACATAGAATTCTGACAATAACAGATTAATTATTTGAAATGCATATTTCAATGAAACAAGCCTAAGGGTGTGCAATTGGACACTATTTCATAGAATACAATTTATTCACAGTTAATGGGACAAACATACCTATCCAATACGGTTACCGAAGAGAGATTTTGGCGAGCAAGCATTTGCTATTGGCGCTCTCGTGTGTTGCGATAATGAATTTACGTCACGCGCTCGTCTGAAAATACCCGCTCCCAAGCTGTGCCTGTAATCGCAACAAAACCGAAGCTCGGATGGTGCCGCGTAATTCGCCCGCATTAGTCACCGTGCTCGGCAAGGTCCGCGACTACAATAGTAGTCCTTAGAGCGAACTATCGTCAACTTCGTGCAGGTCTCACGACGTGAGCAACAAAGGCTTTTGCGGAGGTGCGATGTTGCATAGGTGGCTCATTTAGCTTCTCTTTGGACGTTCTTCTTTAACAATTGAGAAAGGAAGAGAGAGAGAGAGAGAGAGAGAGAGAGAGAGAGAGAGAGAAGGGACTTTTATTTACTTCCACATTGATTTCCAAGCACGTGTTTTTTTATCCAATCCATTTGCCTAATCATGATCCAAAGAAATAGTTCCCTCTCCCTTTGACTTCTTTTCACGTAAATGTTGTGTTTCTGCACAATTTTTACACACAAGGCTCATTCATTACGTATTCTTTTTTTTCTCTTTTTCTCTTTTGCTTTCAGCGTTGACAAGAAACAAAATGTACTAATATAAATATTACAATTTTAACTGTGATGGTATATCATTATTCATTACATATGATAGCGGATGATACCTATTACGTTTTAACTTTACATCAAATAAAACAGGACTTTTAATGTGATAAAAGCATGTTTTGAGATTATAAATAATAGCCCATTCAATTTAACGGCATATTACAAACTGACTCGCATTTCCACGATGCAATTTGCGTATTGATTAATGCTCTGTTGCCGAGTAACGATTAATAAAATACATTCACCACACATTTACAGTCAGTCGTAATATTGTATAACAACACAATATCATAATTTACAACAAATTTTCAGATGTCTTGAATCAAGGATAGGAAGAAATAATTGTTTCAATTGCATTTTTGCAACGTATCTTTGCAACAAAGTTACTATAATTTGAAATGCTTGTTTAAAAAAGAAGGAATAAATATTTTCATCTTTAAGATCGAAAAAAAATTTTAATTCGAATATAAAAAAAAATTCGAAAGTTACAAATGAGACATAAAACAATGCCAGGATAAGTAAAATCATTATTTACTTTTAGCATTATTAAAGAACTTTCCAACTTAAGCCTAAAATCAGTTTTAAGTCAAATCTTTTGCAGTGTATATGTCTAAAAGATTTACAACCGAATTTAGAGTTAAAAACAAGAAGACGCCCAACTTGACTTGACATTTTAATATAAAAAGGGGAAACTTGACATAAGAACATCGCAACAAAGCGATTATTTCCACGGATATACGAGATGTCGACATGTGGGACTTCTCTCGCGCCTCTCTTCTTCTCACTTTCTTCGTATTTTGCGCGACGATCCCCTTTCGCGTCTTTAGTCTTTCTCACCGTGTGGCATTCATTCGGCACGCCTCCATTTTTCACGTTCCTTTCCTTATTCCGCCCTTGCCCCGTGTCATCTGCCACTACGATCTTTCGTCGACTTCTTCGCCGACTCCCCTGGGTATCCCGTTCTCTCTCTTTTCACCCTTAGTCATGTCTCACTTTCTTTTCGCCCCTTAACATCTCGCGCGACCCTAGGCTCTTATAAAAATACTCTAACGTGCCGGGACTAGAGACGACCAAGGCGACGCCGCCTCGTCTACGACGTTGGCGACACAAGAGAATCGCCCTCAAATAAATCCCGTGCGCATGATCCTTTTTACAAACGCAGCATTTGCATAATTGGTGTAATAACCCGATACTTCTCCGAGAAATCTCACATAGGAAGCCAGAATAAGAATCGACCGTACCATAATGACCACATCTACATATGTCGTTGATAATCAGAGTCATTGATAAAACACTTTGTTTCATAGGTAATATATATATATATATGTATATATGCGATATTATCATGATACGTCTAACTGAAAGATAGTGACTAATAAAGAAATATACGAGCTATAAAAAAATATCGTTTTCCGATTTTATTAAATTTTGAATATACAATATATACGTATGTTTAAATATTGTAGATAAAAATAGGATAACATCAAAACTTTTTTTTTAATGCTCTTTTAATGTTTTTAATGTTTTTAATAACAATAAGAAGGCGAAAGAACATCTTGGAAAAAATCAACTTTTAGTCTCTAAACATATACAAACCATATACAAATCATAAAATAACAATTGTAATGTTAAAACAGATATATAAGAAGATATTTTAAAGATTTTATAATTTCAAAGATTTAAAGACAATATGTACAATTTTTTCAAAAATATTAGATACATTTTTTGTAATTTCTCCATTATTTACCGTCTCTAAAAATTTAAAAATATTGTTACGACAAGCTTAAAGATTAAAGCTTAAAAATAAGAGCTTAAAGATTACAGATAAATTTAACTATGTATTAAAAAATTTTAATATTTCCGAGTAGGTGTCAGAATGTTTTAAAAAATGCAAAATTTTTAAAAGTAAAGTACCTTTTGAAACCATAACACTTTAAAATAAAATATTTTTTATGTACCTCCTGTTGTAACAGTATGCTCTTCAAAAAAGAAAAACCGAATTTTTTGCAATCCTATCTCTTCCTCCATTGAACAGTTTATTCGAATTCTAGTCTCCTCGCTCTCCAAAAACATTCTACAACTGTTGGATGTTTTATCCTCTTAATATGCATAAGATCAGTATTTTACATTATAAAAAATATATTGTCTATCTCTTATTTTGGTTTTGATCCACAATACATCCAAGGCTCATTTAAATCGCAGGGAAGAAGAGATTGCATGCATTTTCATTAAAATATATTCTCTTGTATTTATTAAAATATATATTTTCTCATTAAATGTATTAAATTTATTAATATGTTTAATAAAAAAAAATTATTACATTAATTTATACTTTTCTTACAATTAGACAAACAATTAGACAGCCTCAATCCTTGGAGGTTATTTTTGGAACAAAAAGTATTTACTTTTCCAATAATAACTATATACGTCTTTACTTACGTTTGTATTCTCGATGTCCTCGAGGAATCCACGTGGAGCTCAGTCTTCCAGAAACTAGACGCTCGATCGGATACGAGAACGAAAGACATCGTTGCGGTAAAAGTGCACGCGGATAGGTATACACACTCGGAATGTGTCTCTCTATAAAATTGTCAGGTATCGTTTTCTCTGGTACGTAACAGCGCATAAAGCCCGTCGTCTATCCGAAGAAGCCGCCATGGTTGTTTCTGTCGTTTTATGCGCAGATGTTCCCATAAGGAATTCGTCTGTTTCCGCTAAGCTCACTCGAAATCGACCGAGTACTTAAATCAAATACAATATATCAATAAAAGAAACTGTTTATTGACATAGTTTGTAATTATATATTTTTCCTTTCTCTTTTCGTTCTATTCGCTGTAGAAGATGACTCGGTACAATTGAGATATAACCAAGTAAGGAGTGAGTATGAAAAAGAAAATAAAATATAAATATACAATAACATTGCTTTGTATGAGGCAAAAATTAAAAATAACAAATTATTTTATTTGAATCACTTGCTGAAAAATCATTTGAATTTAAAAAATTAATATCTTCTTCAAAATTATTATTCTTGAAAGTAAAGTTTTATATAAAATAATAATTATTTTATATTTTATTTTTGAAACTTGAGTGATTTTTAACAACTCATTCAGTTTGGAAAA
>NW_017259490.1:4692696-4694780 GCF_001594045.1 Atta colombica | reverse complement strand
ATATATATATATATATGCGCTACTACATGGAAAAAATATGATTTTATCAGAGTATCTCAAAATTTAGCTAGATACAGGTCTGAAACTGAAAATAATATCGTTAAACTATCAAAATAATTACGTTGGAATCACAAGTATGATAAACAATGCAGCACAAAGTTTTGATGTTCTAACAACCAGTTTGAGTATCCTATATGCATAATTATTTTAATGGTACAAATAAAATTATCAAATCTGTAGATAACTAAATTTTTAGATACTTTATAACAAAGCCGTCTTTATATATACATATCTATACATGAATCTGAAACGAGGAAATTGAGGAACATATCCTAACTGTTATGAATATAAAATTAGACCTCAGGAGAGAGAATTACTCATACGTCGAATTACTCATACTAATAATCAGTGGATATTATGCACGTACTAAACGTAAATGTCAAACAGCTTCGAGCATCTCTACATACAATAGAGACGCGTAATCACGGAGGATTACTGCATACATCGGTTGTTTTGTCATCAGGTAGAGACCTGCGGGCAGGAAAGACCGGACGTCGTGTACGACCGAATTCAGCTATGAGTTTCCGTATCCTGATTCGCGTTTGATTCTGCACCGGCGCAGTTACGTTGCGTAATGTGAAACCTTTGAACGTTTCAGTGGAGGAGGATGTGCCACGCGTTTGGTGGTCTGCTTACACGCATACATTATGACGGAGCTAAAATTTAACAGTAATAACCACAAACAGTAGTTACGTATGCATGGTTTACCAGCAGAACGAATCGATACTCGAGTGGTGCGCCTCGCACCCGCGCGAAAGTGAAGAGAGAGAGAACACAGAGGGCCGAAGCGCGCGGAATAACCATGCGAAAGTTTTAGCACAGGTGATTATTTGCACGGGATGAAAGTAATCGAATATTAATTACTTTCGGACGGCTACGTTGCCGACCGGTGCGGCGCTGGAGATAAAGCAGCGACCTTGCCTTGATATTTACATGATTCTCGATACACAAACAACATAGGAATTTCAATGTACACAGTCTGACGCGCAGCCACCTCCTATTTTCCGTAGTGGCCGTTATTAAATTTTACTCTAGATAGCCCGAAATGCAAAACTATTTTGGTATATATGAAAGCAATATGGAGCTTAAAAAAAGGGTGAGTAAAAAGAGTACGCGCGCATTCGAACCTCGGCTACAATATTAATTCTTTACTGTAGAATTTTTCACTTTTCTTTTTTGCAATCCCTTTATATCCCTGGATTCGTTTATGAATAGTAATGCCTACGAATACGTCCTTTATTTTTAACGCGCGCAAGAAAGGATAACGAAATGTGCAGTTTAAATATCGGTACGTTGTAATTTTTAACCATCGTCTGAGTTCTTTTGCGCATACGTTTTTCATGTGCGGCCCGATCGCTTGTGATTTTTCCTTGATCCGGTCGGGAATTACATAAACTCGCGAATAAAAGTGGAGTGTACGTGTCCACAATTTTTCGCGGTGCACAAACGACGCAGCACGAGTCGCAACAAATAACATTCATAGGACTACGCGCCCCGGGCACATGCCGACATTTTTGCGTTTTCCGTTTTTTTTTCTTTTTTTGTTTTTTATTTCTCACGTAGTCAACCATAGGAAAACGTCAGGCAGTGATTACGAAGTGAGGACAGGCGACCGTACGCAACAAGCGACAACCATTTTCAAGCTGAAACCTATTTATTTGTTGACAAAGACATGTACAGTTAAATAATAAATAACTTTTAAAAGACAAAATCCCTTTATGTTCCTGTGCCATCCTGCATGAAGGACGTTGACTCGAAATTACATTTTAATAAAATATAAATTTCTGTTATTCTGAACTTAGCTTGCAAAAATAAAAATTGAAAACTTGTATTTTCATTAAATATAAATCGAATTAACTAAAACATGAATAAAAAAGTGAAGTCTACGATAAGATAGCTAACTTCAAACATTTTGTGAGAGAGAGGTATACTTATTATCTTAATTATTTAAAAATCATGCAATCATTTGCAATATTATAAAAGTGAACATATTTTGTAAGTAATAAACTAATTAAATTGCATAT
>NW_017259490.1:4682810-4692634 GCF_001594045.1 Atta colombica | reverse complement strand
TATATATATATATATATATTAAAGTATTTTGATTATCTAAAACGTACAGATTGCATTTGAAAACGCAACTTGGGCGAGAATTCTCAAACCAAGCAGCACGAGCGAGCTGCGTCACAGTTTCATGCTTCTGTGACTGACTGACGTTATTTGACGATGCTATTTAACTAGTTTAGATAGGGCTGGTTCGACTTGCCTCGGCAAGAACGTAACAACGCGAGAAATTATTTAATACTCTCGGGGATGAACGTTACTCTCGCTAGAAGCGACTTTTAAAAGAGAGGAAAGGAAGAGTCAATGCTTCTTGATTTATCATATAAAGTAAAATCTGTTATACCAGAAATCATTTTAATTTTAAGGTATTAATTGGCAATTCCTTTAAAACATATCTATTTAGCATTAGATATGTAATGAATATTTCCTACAATTTGATAGACGCGCATTTATAGCATGATTCTAAAATTAGAACACTGAAAAAAAAGATTGGCTGCTGCAACAATTTAGATAGCAAAATATGAATTTTTAGTTGCGTTAGCCTATCGAAATCATATACTGATTTACGGATAGGTTAACACAACTAAAATTTTGCTGTTACAACCAAAAAACTAGTTGCTACAACCATAAAATGCCATATTTTATTATCTAAATCATTGCAACCAATCTTTCAGTGAATAAATTATGCAGAGTCAAATTCTTTATTTATTTTCTAATAAATTTGAATTTCATTTCTATTTAGTGAAAATTATTAATAGCTTTTTATTTATAAATAATTACAAGCAAAATGTTTTTGCAAGTTGAGTTTCGCAGAGAGAGTAACAGAAATTTATTAAAACAAAGTTTTCAGTTTCAATAATATATATTTATATTTAATAAATATAATAGATATTTAGAGAGAGATATTTACATAAATACTTAGATTAAAAAGATATAATTATCATAGATTAAAAAATAAATAATACACAATGTGTGATGAAAATATTATAATGTTAATAAATATTCAATGATCGAACTGGGTCACACGCGATTGCAACTCTTATGCATTTTTTAGTTTAAAAAATTTAAAGGAAATGACTTGCGTTAGGCTACTTTGCGCGTATACACAATCTGTGAATGATGTCGTTCAAGTTTCAAACTCTCAATTATTCAGCGTGGGTATTCTAGTATCTATCACTTTGGTTGCGGAATTACGAGATATATATGGCCGGTCGAAAGTGTTGCGATGAGCACACAACGAACTGGGATAGTAAAAATTTCATTTACTTCGACCAAGAACCCGTGGTACATGCTAAACTTACGATTCGGCTACGGTGGGTTCCGACGTCAAAGATTTCAGCGCGCGCTTTCCATCTACGAGCTGTTGCTTTGTTTACCGTATCACATTCGCCAAAGATACCGGAGGGTACTGTTACAACGAATGCACCTGCGCGCACTTGCGAGCCTTGACGGATTTTTACGTATTTATTCCATTCTAAGCGCAAATTCCATCTCTTTGTGCATATGGCCCTCGCGGCGACGGAACCCAATTACTCTACCATTTTTTTTCTGTTGTATTAATTAATCACAATGGTAAACCGTAGAATTTTGTTTCGCAAATGCAAGCTAAATATATTGGAAGAAACGAAACATGTGCATAAAAGTTAATTTAATTGTCTTTGTTAATTAAAGAATTAATAAAGATGAAATTAACATGTAAGAGAAACTGAAGATTTCTTATGAGAATATAAAAACATCGCGACAACAGCAACATGCGATTTTTATTAACGTTTATTCCACAAATGTACAAAAAATATGCCGTTAATTTTTTTTAAGAAATAAATGTAATAGAAAATTTTATCAGTAGAGAATAAAGATTTATGCCCGTATTCATAGTCAGACCTTGTACTTAAGGCTTCCTTAAATTTATCTTTAGATGCTCAGCAGCCAATGAAATAATTCGTAGAGTATCTAAAGATAAATTTAAGGAAGCCTTAAATATAAGGACTGACTATGAATACGAGTTATTAGTTATTAATAGAAATATTTCGAGAGATAAACGTTTAGAAGCAATTAGGAGTAAGATATAAGCAAGATATAGCTTTTTAAATTATAATGACATTTAATAGTGACATTATTGTGCTCTTAGCGGATATTTATGGAAGTAGCTTATTCTTCAACTAACTGTTTCAACACTATGAAGTTCATGACGCGAATCCAATTAGTTTTCGCTCTGCTTAAAATTCAAATCAAAGTGTATCAGTGCCGAATATGCTTTATATATAAGCTTTATATATAAGCAACATTGCAACTCTTATTAATATTCTTTATATACCATAATTAAGATTGATCTCTTTCTATAGAAGATAAATTCATACGATAAAATGTGTCTTGCAGATGGATATATTCGGCAAGTAAAAACATCAATGCAATTAGAGTTAAGCCCACATTAAAAGATATAGATTTGCATCAAATTTCAAATAGAATTCTATAATTTTATGTTCATAATTGTATTCTGAAATATAGCGCAAAGATCATTTTAGATTTAATCGTAATTTTCTAATCTATATTACTATATCCCTCTATATCTATTTATAGTATTTCTATCTATATCTATGTATATCTACCTATATTTATATTTATATTTATATTTATATTACAGATATCTATATTATATTTACATCTATATATATATTATAGATAATAAGAGAGGATAGATTAGAAAATTTTAATTAGGAAGAAAGTAGTCAAATGCAAAAGTCATGGGTACAAGTGAATATATTGTATGCTCTTTTCTGACGTCGATCGAAAGGAATGAAGCGAAATGATTTCAGAGAGCAAATATTTCTACAATTCTAACATAGGGCAATATTACATCGTCCGACGTGGGAAATATTCGTTCTCTTTCATTGTTCTTCTTAAATATAATTAAATATGTATAAGCGCATGTAAGTATGCACGATATGTATATTTGGAGAACGTCGGAATTACCATTCGTACCGGAAGCACTCGTCCGCACATGGATCTTGTTTTGCGTGTATTACCTCTTTACGGAACAGTATTTGTCGCGTTTCGAGAATTTCGTAAAAGGAAAGAGAGAGAGAGAGAGAGAGAGAAGACGAGGAAACATTCTACCGCAGGCGAATAAATGACGTTCTCTCGGCGTTGGGCTAACTTTAGTATCCTACGGACGATTCCTGTGCTATGTATATTTGTATGTGAAAAGCAGAACAATGTAAACGCAAAAGCCCACTTTTTTGGAAGGAACCCGCAGAGAAAGAGAGAGAGAGAGAGAGAGAGAGAGAGAGAGAGAGAGAGAGAGAGAGTTAGTCTCATGAATGTTTTGCTACATTTTATTCTCGAAATAAATTGAAATGACAGCCTTTTCTAAAATCTTAGAAAATTAAATCTGAAGATAGCAAAAATTATCTTGTTAAAGAATAGAAAGATGAATATATAATCTTCCTAGTAATATGATATATAATTATATAAATAGGGATTATAAATATTATATTAGATATTAATTTTTATAATAATTGTACTCTATTGTATCATCACATTTTCCACGAATGACACTCCATATTTGAGCTTTACGCTGTTCATTGCGAATGGGAAATCGTTTTGCGCGAGCGTGCATTTCGCCGCGTCTAACTAAACTGGCAAATACGAAGCTGGAAACTCATACGAGGAGGGCTGAAATCTCGACAATAATGGCCGTAGAGCACAAGTGGTCGCACACGTATTTGGACGCCATTATTGTCGAGTTCTGTACACAAGTGCGACTTAGATGGCGCATTCTCGTATGGTTGCCTCGTTTCTACACTCGTCGTATCGTTCCGACTACGCAGGAGGATTTTCGACATTAGATGGAACGATCTAAATGGCGAGGCAACGTGGAAGAAGGGAGTGAAGAACAAATGCAGTCGAAGGTAGACTTACTAGTCGCAGTTATGCGTCTGAGCGACATATCATCCCTTTGAGGATCGCAACAAATGCTCAATATCAGAAGAGAATAGAATCGAATCTCGAAACGCAATGTCTCGTGGTTAATTATACTCGTATGTCAAAGTCCGGACAACATCGTTATATGTATGAGTACGATAAAGAGATCGGTCGGGAACATCCTCAGGGATTTATTATTATTTTCCTAAGTTCGCTTTTCCTAGTCCCAATCGCTCCCGCCTTTCTCCTGATATACGATTAAAGATAGGCCAAGCTGGCACACTAAAACAAACGTTTACTAGGATCGTATAAATCAACGTACGTTGGTTCGTACTCGATGATCACCGCTTAAACGGAGTATCCAAAATATCCTGCCACCAGCTGTCGTATTTGCGACTGTATTTGCTTAGACACAGTGGCGATCCGTACAGGCTGATGAAATTACTAGCAAAGAGGGAAGCTCGTCCTTTCCGGACTCAAATTAGCTCGGAACACAGTAATTGCGAAGCTTATTTTTGAGCCATCTTAGATTTACGATCTTAGACTCAAGGAGAAAGAAAACATTTAAAATATCGTGGATTACAATTATCCAACGATGTATATATATTATTAAAGAGTACCAAAAAAGAATGATATATTTCGTTTAAAATAATCACATATTTAGGAAATTAGCCTCGACTTATTTCTCATTATGAAACTTATATAGCTCTTTTTCCTAATTGCAGTAGAATAAAGACATTAAAATCGATAATTTTTAATTTAATTTTTCCTAATGGACATAGAGCACAGACGTACGAAAGATATCGCCGCATTGATAGAAAAGTGATTGAAGTAAAAAGTTAGAATTTGTTTCTTTCGTGTTTCTTTTCCATCAAGGCAGCGATATGTGTACGAATAAAAAATTAAATGTTTATATGAAACAAAATTATTGCATATGATTGAAAACAAAACATTTTATTCAATAATTATCTCGAAATAATATGTTCAATTATCATATTTACAAAATCAAATTTTACACAGATCTATCGGACTTAATTTAGTCAAACCGACTGAATTAATTCCTTTTTTTTTTCATTTGTTATTGCCGCTCTAATTGTCTGTTAACCACTGTTCCGATATTTGTAACCGGCATGATAGAATTTATTGATCCTCTAGTATATTCCACTCGATGCGCGGCAGAGTGATTCTAGACACTCGTTTGGATTTTGCGTTAATTAAAAGTAATTAATTAAACTGTCCGTCAACCAGCTACGGTGGTGAATCGATAAAAACTAAATTTCGTTATGCATTTACGATCGTTAAATCCACCCTTTACTTCTCTCCCCTTACCAACCGTTCCGTGCACGGATGCGTAGCGTGATGTATACACGGGGATGCTGTATCATCTCCAGTCCTATGTATCGTATACGTACTATACGTTATGGTACATATACGCGCACGATATGGTATATATATCGCGGCATACAACCACCTTCCCAAGTCACATCGAACTCAATTATAGCTCGGAGTTTACTCTGTGCTCCCGTCACTCACTCGAACCTGTCTCGAGAAATCGATGGTGAACGATGGCTTCTTTCCTTCTTCCTCTCCTTCACCTAAGCTCCCTTCGTCGGACCCTCCCCCCCCCCTCATCTTCTCTCCTCTCGTTTCACTTAACTATTTCATTTTCGTCTTCAACTTTATTCTGGGCGTAAGCGCGACTTGCCCGATCACCACCCTCGACTGTGTGTCCGATACGTGGCGATAGGACAGCAATCCGTATAAATCCGAGAATGATGGAACAGGAGCTAGAATTCTTGATAAATGTTCAATACAGGTTATTTCATCGATCCTTCCGAAATTCACGTATTTTATGTGTTCTAAAGCATAAAAATTTAATTTGCTTAAAAAAATTGTTACCTTTCGATGTTCATATATTTCTATATATTCTGTCTCTTATTTCAATTCTTTTATTTATATATATTTTAATTTTTATATTTTTAAAAGTAGTAATTTTAATAATGATTTCCTTTGTTTCTGCCTAAGTATTATTGTGGCCATCCCACACTGTACTCTTTAAGTTGAACAATTTTATTTCCACTGTTACACTTTAAGTATAACTGCAAGCAGAACAAGTTATGATAATGTCAAAATGAATCGGAAACGATGAAAAAATAACTTTTAACCATTTTGGAATCATTTTGACATCATTTTTCATAATGATTTATTCTACTTAGTCATGGTCGATTCGGTTTCTAAGCGAAAATAATAGAATAATACAAAACGGCTTTAAACGCATTCCTATCTCTAATTTTTTGACATTTCTAATGGAATGTCTTTTCTTTGTATTGTTTCGCTCATTTAAAGCAAAGTATTTTCTCTGAGATTCCTATGTTTATTATCTTCGCTTAGAAACTGAATAAATTGTGTAAATAATGTTTGGTGTGTGCATATAAAATATGTATGTATGTAAAGTCCACATGTTTCGTTCCTAAATACGATCACGTAACAATACGTCAACGGTTAAGAGAAACAACTTTTTCGAAAGGATTTTTCTTGAAATATATAAAGCATAGGTAACAAAGATTCAACTAAAAATGGTCCACGAGGTATATTTATCATTAATGTTATATACATAGAATATCTATATTTAAACTTGATTACATAAAAACATTACAAAAAGAACAATTTCTTTAACAAATTCAATTTCCATCTTTTAAAACACATAAAAAATTATTACAGTATTTTTTTATATTACTAAATATTATTATATTATTATTTTTATATTATTTACCAAATTCTTTTCTTGATTAAATACTTCTCTGCTTTTATATTATAGATGTTTGTATATTATATATTATATATATTTATTTATATGCATCTGTCTTTAGTAATTTATTTATTTAGTGAACATGCGATAACACAAAAAATATTACGGAAGGGAAAAATATAAAAAACCAAGTATATATGTAAAAAAGTGTTTACGCATACGATCGATGTACAATTCGTTTCAACATATTGTTTCCCAAATTGCTTACTTCGTTATATCATGCCTCATTTCATTCTTTAATCGTTAAAAGAGCTGGAAAAAACATTTTGAATGAACAAATATGAAGAAAGGAAAATAGAAAAAAAAGTAATTTATTCCGTAATAGTCGTTACTCATTTAAAAGCAGGAATGTTATAGATGACGCTGTATCACAAAAATAATTATAAATTATTTAACTAATTTACTCTTCTTGATAAAATTTTGATAACAAGAATCTTTTTCTAGGTTTCAGTTTTTTATTTTTCAATTTTCATCATAAAATATTTTTACGTCTTTAATTAAAATCCTATTAAAATAGCTTTTCATTTCTACAGTAAAATTTTCTGTCTGCGTCGTTCTAAAACTTAATTCTTGAAAAGCTCATTTTCAGTTATTTATGAATCGAAAGTTATTACTATCAACTTTCAAAGAGAGATCTAATGGCCACAGAATTACACATTTCATATATAAGTTACCAATAGTGAGATAAAAAACATTTTGTACCTATTTGACAAATTAATGAAATAATGAGGTCTTTTTATGTTTCCTATGTTTTTCCATATTTTATAAATAGAACGTAATCATTTTCTGAAAAATACACAGAGATGGAAAAAGAAAGAAAGTAAAATATTAAAATTACTACGTTCAAAATATAATGCTGTCTCAACATCGAGCATAAAGGATGAAGAAGAGACTGATGGCATAGAAAGCAACTTCGACGCAGAAATTCACGCGTACCTCTATTCGAAATGTGCGCAGTGCATGCGCGTGCAAGAAGAAAAGGAGGGTAAATAAAGAGAAGAGGGAAGAAAAGAGGAAGAGACAGCGATAAAACGACTGTAGTCGCGTCGTTGTGATTTCGTTTCCCGCGCGTTGCATTCGCGCAGGAAGCTACTATTAATTAAAATATGGGCGGGAGAGAAAAAGTGCAACGGAAACGGCGTACATGGAATGTATAAAAGGTTCTCGTTTAACCGAAGCTCGCGCGCGAACATTGCGAAATAACCGCGACACAGCCGAGTTTCTGACAATGGCCGCGGATCCAACGAATGAATTTTCTACCGTTACCGTGTGCCATTCGTATTCTCCCGTCCTTACATGTTTTTCTCTATTCCTTTCCTTCCCCTTTTTGCTCTTTTCTTTCTTTTTTTTCTCTTTGTTCTAAATACACGTCTGCAATGTGCTTTTGATTCGTATGTTTTACAGGTAGTGTAAGGTAAACATATAAACCTACCATCCTATCGCTTTAGACTAGAAAAGTTAAGAATTAAAAATTGACATCTCGTGTGGGATTAAATAAGATGTCCATCTTATTTAATCTCACTTGCAAGTATTACTTATTTGCATGCATTATTCTAACTGCTGTTTACCCCCGTTCAATAAATTAGCGTCACCATCAGTGCAGTGCGCGAAGTTCCGGAACGCCGTGCCGCTCTCATTCGAAGGAACTGAAAGGGTTTCTACCCGCTCTTTCTGTCAATATACACCGATATTGCGCTCATGCGGCGCAATATGCAATCGGCAGGAAAAATGCAATGGAGACGCGCTGCCACGACGAGACGCAACCGATGTGGTCGACAGAATGACGGAGGTGGGCAGAGACAAGGACGATACGCGATCATTGATGCGAAGTGCGCGATCATGGATGAGATACACGCTCAGCCGAGAAGCATTTCTGCGCTCGATGTAATCCGAATGCACGTGCCAGTCGCTCATTAACAACGGCCCCGCCGCGCGCCGTCCTAAACTCATTTGCATAATTAGTGCGTGTCGGTTGCAGTGCAACGCGTGACTGCCACTGCCGGGAGAGAGCGTCAGATTCAAGCGCGATATCGTCACTAATGTGAGAGCAATAGGATGAACCGGCGTCGCAGCGCGTCGCGTCGCGTCGCGTCGCGTTTAGTTCGCGTATACCGAATCGAATGGTACTCGCCAACTTCCGGGAGCATCGTCGTAAATCGTTGATTCGCTGATCCCTTCGATTTGCCATCCCTTCTCCTAGTTAAATCGCTCTGTCGAATAATTTGCAAGCGATTCTCGTGCACGACTTTTTTAAGCTTAAACGAAAATCCAGTCGTTTTTTATTTCATCGATTTTTTGATGACTATTCTCGTTGTTTGTTTCATTAATTATCAGAAACTGTAATTATCGTGCAGTTATTCAATGTGTGAACATTTGCATTATATTGTTGCTTTATCTTAATCAGTGCGGAAAAGAGGTAATTTTGTGACATTAAGGATTCTATTTTGTACTCTGAACAGTATCGATGTCATTATATGTCGTTGCGCAGATTTTATGGTAAAAAAGCTGCACAACGATAATTATCAATAACTTTCCACTTAATTAAACAAATCGAATTATTATCTGGACACGTTATACGCTTTCTCGATGTTGGCGGAAAGGACATATTTTGTCATATATAGTACTGAAATAGTAATAATATATAAATGGGATATCAAAAAAGATCAAATTATATATAATGTGATCATCAAATTATAACTTAACATTATCGACAATGTCGTTAAAAATAAGGACCAAAAGATGAACAAATTTATAATAGAATAAAAATTATAATTATATTCGATCCTCTATGACATCCTATTTATAATATTATTATTTTATCACTATGTATGACAAAATATCTTCTTTCCGCTAACATCGAGAAGGCATTTGTATAATATGTCCAGATAATAATTCAATTTGTTTAATTAAGTGGAAAGTTATTGATAATTTCAATAAATATGAACGGAATGGCGGAAATATGTCCTCAATATTGAGCCATTGGGATGTAAATTATAACTCCGTTCAACAACTCCTGTGTTATTAATGAAAATTTCATTTCGAAAACATCATTTTTCAGAACATTCGTAATTTAAATATTATTTAAGTATTATTAGTGTAAATA
>NW_017259490.1:4677999-4682710 GCF_001594045.1 Atta colombica | reverse complement strand
TGTGTGTGTGTGTGTGTGTGTGTGTGTGTGTGTGTGTGTGTGTGTGTGTGTGTGTGTGTTTGAGATATCTTAATAAGTATATTTTGATTGGGAATGATATTTGCTACAATTAATTGAATTTATTTTTAATTTAGTTTAGTTGAGAATTTATCTTGAATTGAGCTACTTGCATAAATTTATTTTGATAGCAGTAAAAGAGGAATTAAGATATAAAGGAATTAAGATATGAATTTGATACATAGCACGAGAGAAGGTAGGCAGTAAGATATGAAGGAATTAAAATATGAATTTAATATATAATAGCAAAAGGAATTAAGATATAGAGGCGTAGAAATTACTGTCTTATATTCTTACAAATTATTATTGTGCGTAAAAAGTACCAAAATTTTTTTGCATTAAATTTTATAAACTCAGTAAGGCTTAACTAAACCTTAGAGAAATTACATCTTGGAAATGTAATTAAATTATAAAAGTTTTAGATCAATCAATTTCCACTGGTTCTTTACAGCTAATTTAAGACTTAATTATCCAAATTATATTAGTACAAATTAATTGTTTATACTATAAATAAACGATAATTTCTCATGAAATTTTTATCAAGAAAAATGAGTCGCGATGTCTAAATGAGTAAATGAGCTACAAATATGTAAAAAAAGCATACGATTAGAAAAAATTCGATAATTCTGGAATACCTTATATGTGTGCGTGTGTGTGTGCGTGTGTATGTGCGTGCGTGCGTGTGTGCGTGCGCGTGCGTGTGTGCGTGTGTGTGTGCGTGCTGCGTGCATGTGTGTGCGCGTGCGCATGCGTGCATGTGTGTGTGTGTGTGTGTGTGTGTGTTTTATAAAAATAAACAATGATTTTATCAAATACGCGCTCGTATAACTTATGACATCTTGATTAATCACTCTAATTATTGAAGTGACGATTGTTAGAGTCAAAAACGAGAACAAATTAAAACAAAGTTTGTAACGTCTATCGTAGCGTTACATCGGGAAAACCATAAGCAGAGACGTAACATCGGACAAAAACGTGAGCAATAAGCAGAGATGGTAACCGGAGTCATTCTTGATCCGTCACGTCGCGCGGTCTCGCCTCATTTCTATCCTATATTGGTATTTCCGTGGTATTCGTATTCCTGAAAAAAGAAGGAAGAAAATATCTAATGGGGAATGGAGCCGAAACATCCTGTATAGCTTTCCTCGCGACGAATAATTGGCGAAGCTTGGATGGGGAGCACGCGCCCGTTGTACTCTCATGAATTTCATGTTCCACCCGTCACGCCTCTGCTCGCCCCGTTCCGGCCAAAAATTGCCGGAAGCGGAGGCACGCGAACAGGAGAATGCAAATGCTACGGCGACTTTAATAGCACGGATTATAAAACAGATCCGAACACACCCGGATCCGCCCGCGCCCGCGCGTGTGTAACGCTGCGCTTGAAAATTTAAATCCGCTCCATGGATCCATATAATTCCATTATGCCTGCATTTGTAGGAAGGGTGAGGTTGTTTTTACCAAGACTCGGTACGACGCGTGTTTGAGCTGACAAAAGAATCTTTAATCTTTTATTACGTGTACAAAAATGATTGGAACTTGATGTTAAATTCTTTTAGTTTAACTTACGATATTCTCAGTTCATCCTTGAGCGAAATATGCATATATATAAGAAATTTTTATTTGCTAAGAAATGACAAATATCGCTCTATAATGAATTATGTATTCATCACAATATTAACATAACTGTTAGTATTATAGTTACCTTTTTTATCTTCAAGATTATGTATATCAATATTACATGACGACATGTAAAAGGAATAGAAATGTAAAAATTATTTGAAAACAGGAATATTAAACAATACACACCTTATAAGTGCAAAATATTCCTAGAATGGATATTATTAAAAAATTAAAATTAGTCATTATAATATTTTGAGAATATTAATATTTTTTGATATTATGGGAATATTCTATAGAGGTTATAGTATTCTATAGAGGTGTCCACTAATAATATTGTATATAATCCTTAATTAGGATCATACAATGATCTTAATGATTATACAATGATTAATAACCTTCCATTAATATTTCGAGAATATTATAATTTAATATTATAATTTTAGTACAATATTCTTAAAATGTTACATTTAATATTCTAAGAAAGAATATGCCTAAAATATTACTTAATATTAAATAATATTAAATAATATTAAATTATGCGCTTATAGGGTATTATGTAATAATCTTTTAACTCTTAATATAAGACTGTCAAAAAATAAAAACGACTATAAGTTTGAAACTTTTAATATTTCATTTATTTTTCAATGAATTGGTATTTTTGCGTTTTCCACAATTTTAGAAACGCCTAGAAAGCAGTCGCGTGCAACATTACATTAGTTGGTTCGTCAACTTATTACTCGATTTAAAAGGAGAAATAAGTATACTAAGAACATTTAACAGCAATTCCAAGTGAATAAACGTGACCGAATAAAAAGAAATGAACGCATATCGTTAACGCGGTTGTTGTATAATGAAGCTCGTTTATTGCCGACAGGAACGTCGTTCTATATACTCTGACGTAATTGTTCCGCCGAATCTATCTCTGCTCCCGCCATTATTTTCAACCGATAATTATCTGATCCGGACGGTGATATTCTTAACAACAAAGTACAGCGCGACAGGTATCGTCGTCGTTGCACGTCGGCTCGCTCCGGTTTCACGAAAAAGTAAACTGGATTCAGAATAGAACCTGATACCGAACCCGTTCGATATTCTCCCTCATTCTCGAACCGACTCAATTAACTCGGCCGAACGTGCGAACGTGAACGAATGCGGAAAGCAGCAAGCAAAGTGTGCGCGATAGCTAATGAGATTTAAAGATTAATCGCTCTGAGACTTATTGGCTGAAATTTCATTCAGTTTAATACCAAGGTAATCAAAATCTCTCGCTATTCATGTGGAATTGTCTACTTTAAATTGCTACTACCTGACCGGATAACGGTGAACCTGCACTCTTAATAGTTTGAATGAATTGATGAGACTCATTGTAAAAGGAGATACGATTGTAAAGTATTGTCCCTTCAAGATTTCCACATGCTGTCAAAGTTGTCATAAAGAGACAATCCAACGTCTTAAATGAGAAACTTTGTGTCAGCCATCCACTATTTCTGCAGTCCTTGACAATAATCTGAGTTGACAAGGTTTTAAGAACGATAAGGAATTATAATAGAAACTTTCTTTTGTCCCGAAAAAGGATTTCTACAAAAGAGATATTTAGAAGATTCAAGACGGCAGAGGATAATTGAATCAAATGGAAATTAGTTCACTGAATATAATTAGTTTCGGTATGAATTTTATGCTCTCTTCTTCACGAGTACTAGAAATGGCAAAAACTTCGGCGGTCACCCGATGTGTTCCCACTTACGTCGCGAATAATAATGCTGTCCGTATAATCGCTGACGGATAAAAAATACGGGATCGATAAAATATTATACAATGTAATCTGCATTGAGCTAGTCGCATCAATCACTGCCGCGATAATATACTAGATAGTGTGGCACGAACACTAAAAAAATAATAACTTCGAAATTAAAAACAGCGTAAACACGCAATGGAAATTCATCGTGCCAAAATGTCGACGCCTTGAATTATTCTTTGCCCTTTGCCTCTTCTAAATTCGAGCCGCGCACGTAAAAATCCTGAGAGAAAAAATATGATTTCAAAATTAGCCGACGCGGGAAGTGTCTCAATGGTCTAAACGCGAGAGAACTTTCAAATCCGCGATGACAATTCGCGATAATGCATTTCCAGAATAACGCATCCATTTGCATACTTCATATTTTTTGCGAAGATAGATTTTCATACGTTAGCATACTTGATTTCAAGACTCTGGCCATTTAGAATATATTTTAAGAAAATTATATTTCCTGACTTATATCGACATTCTCCATTTCTAATTTCCGATCGTGTGCATACGTATCTCTAAAAAGTGTATTTTCAAAGGTGGAACAGGATGCTATCTAGAATCTCGTCAAAATTTGAACGTTTCTCTACGTTATATTTACCCATACACACACTCAAAACACACACACACACACACACACACACACACACACACACACATGCACGCGCGCGCGCACGAGTACTCGCGTATTGTTCTATTATTAATGCGTTCTGAAATTCTGTCTTTTCAAGTTTTCTGATGATAACCGCAATCGTTACCGCTGAATAAAGCATTATTCTGATGTTTAAATTTTGCGAAGTTTTTTTCGGCATTTTCCACGTTGCTATAATTCCACGCTGCGTCTGACGGCAAATCCTTCACATTGATCGACATACACGTATGGCAACGGCGCAACGTACGCCAACCGTAATTTTCATTAGAGACGAGAGTATTCCAGCGTATTCGTCGCGTCCGCTTGCGTTTTCATAAGGCGGCTTATAAGCGGCCGCCTCGTCTAATGTTACAACGTGCAGAGACATAGAATCACGAGTAGTAGCCCATGTTCGCTGACATTAATTAGCAGGAAGGACAGCATGAAGCAACGAAATACTCTTCGCTTTTCTAACGCTGTTTTATTGATTCAAGCGAGAGCGAACGACTACATTTCTCTTTACATAAATTATCATATAATTATATTTTTTAGATACTGTATACTTAATATTTATAATATAATTATAGATATTGCTATTACAAGTGTATAACTTACGCTAT
>NW_017259490.1:4673146-4677953 GCF_001594045.1 Atta colombica | reverse complement strand
AAACAAACATGTTACATATTTTTTAACACATATTAAATTAAAAATTTTATATAAAATGCGATTGTTATTTTATATATCTAATATCAAGAACGAGCTAAATATACATATATCAGGAATATCAGCTTTTTCGTTTTTACTATATAATGATATATTTAGAATTATAAAATAAAATATTAATATTAGGTGTAATAAAAAGAAATCCATTATTTTTGCATGAAATTGAATGGAAAAATAATGGATTTCTTTTTACTACATCTAATATCTATATTTTTGTATCTAAAAATATAGATATATATATGTATGAGTTTCTTTTAGTTTTATACAATATAAGCTTTAGCAAGCATATTTAGTATGTATCGAAAAAATTTTCGATAAGTATATATAGGGCATAAAAAATATTTTATACATCAAAGTATAAATATCTTTATATTGCTATTAAATAATTCTGAAAATGAAGATTAAACTGAATCCAGAGTTTCATCAAAAAATATACCGTTGCATAATGTAAAAGTATTTATCAGTTCTATATTTTCTACTATATTAATTTATTAACATTCTACTCTCACAAGTGAAAATAACTTATTTCTAAAACGAAATGAGTTATTGTCCCCAAAGTATACAATTAAAATAATCCCAGGGCATCCTGATATTTTTTCAAATTATCACTTATTGGATATACTAAGTAATTAAATTTCAAAATCTGTACGAAGAATCGTATGTCGGATTGACCACCGCAGTGCTGACACTATCGGTATCCAGAGTATCCTTCTGCTCGGCTGCCCTCCATAATGGCGAGGGCCGAAATAAACTCCGGAAGCTCTGCGAACAATTAAAAGGGCACAAATTAAATTGTTGCGAATCCGATAATGGGTGAGATACGTGCCGTTGGCGCCGTTCACGTTCCCGCGAGGTCATATCTCCTCGTGCGAAACCGCACAAGTACTTTGGAAGTGTGCGCGGAACGCCCGAAAACAACGGGAAAGGAGATAAGAGTAATGTTAAATTTATCGGCTAACAGAAAGCGGAAGCGGTCAAGAAAAAAGACTGCCTGCCTTCCTCATCTCTCTTTCTCTCTCTTTCTTTTCGTAGAAATGGATAGAAATACGTGCGGTCCGAACAGGGCCGCTATTGATGCTATTGATTAAATAAAAATTTAAAATATTATAAGTTATTTTCTTGGAAATATTGAGAATTTTTATAGAGAATTTCTTGCCTACGTAAGCGATCTGACAATAATGTCTTATAAATAAAATAAAAAAGTTTGAATAAGATAATAAAAAAATATATTATCCATATATTAATTCTAGAGAAAATAGCTTACATATAATATCCTATCGAGTCGTGTACAAAAGCGTGCATGCAAAATTTTATTTTAGCACCTCTTGAATTTTTGCGTATAAAAAAAACAAGATTTTTATGGGATACAAAATTGACATTTTTTACAATCTAAAAATGTGAAAAAATTCGATATAGAGATTCGCAATGTTCACACATTTATTTGCAAAGCAATTTATACAATGCGATACGCTCCATTTGTTGGTGAAAATCCGAACGTATAGAAGGTCGTCAGTTTAATCAAAAAATTTAATCCCGTAAAATGTTCTTTTAAACATATGTCAATTTGTGTATTTTCAATTTCGTTAAAACTCGCAATTGGCGACTCTCTCTTTGTACGGTTGCGCTCTTTGTGCGATGCGCACGATTTGCACGCTGGCTTCCGGCGCGGCGGCCCTGTGCTTGCAGCGATGGAGAGTGGCAGGCTCTCTTCCCCACCATAGAAGAAACTTTTCGTTTCAAAGTACGATTACCAACGTACCGTGAAAAAAACTTGTATTAAGACGTTCCCCGAGTTCTTGAGATTTTACGGCGCGGACCGCAACTTCTAAATCGGCCCGTAACCGCAACTGCGTCGACATTGGCGAGTATAAGCTTTCGGGAGACTTTCGCTCTAATCGAGATATCAAGAATAGCGTGATGCAATAACGAGCAACTATATCGGTTTACACAAACGTTTCACAATTTTTACACTTTCGACAGAAAAAGTTCTTTTAATGCATTATACGCATATCAAATTAAGAATAAACTTTAGTGACTTCAATAAAAGAGTTTTAAAGAATTTTATCCGTCACTGATAATTCCAAAAAAAATAATTTATAACATTCTTTATGTCGGATGCGTAATGGCGAAAGTTTTTACTCTGATTAATTGATCATACATAGGAAATGAGACAAGTTGGTCAAAATTGTTGGGAGATCCAATGATCCCGCAGCCGCTTCTCATTAGCGAAAATTAATGGCCCAATCTCCTAATAAAACAATCTTCTTTTCTTGAAAATAGCCAACCGGGAAGTCATTAAGTATCAAAGAAGAATACTGATTATTAAGAAATCTCAACTCAAACTTTTCTCTGAAAAGTCGACGCCTTTCACGCTTGTTTGATAAATGTGTCTTTGCGGAAAATAAATTATTTTTAAGACTTAAATGCGTAATACGTCATGCATATCTTAATTAATGACCAAAATCAATTATTTTTTCAATTTTAAGAAATATATGTGCACATTATTTTCATTTTAATGATACTAGGAAACTCTCCAAGAATTATTAAGTATCTTACTAATCTTAATATGAACTTAGTTAATTAAAGAATAAATAAACAAAAATAAATAAATATTTTTACATGAAAAATTGAATAAAAATTGAATAATTGATAGATTTATTTCAAATTTCTTTAAAATTGTATAATTTAGGCAAAGTAAATAATATTTTTTTCAAGAAAATTTCACTGCAAGAAATTCAAAAGATACAACAAAATAATAGAAAAGCAGTCTCATAAATTTTCTTAAAACAGATAATTGTCACTTGTACAAGACTTTTCCCAATTTACATAAAGAAGAAGAGAAAACGAAGTGGCAAAAAACACAACGATCAAAGAGACAAGAGAATACAAAGGTTTTATAAGCCCTGCAGGCTTTTGAATTTTGACTATCTGACTTATTTTTGTTATTTTTACGACGAAATTTTCTAGACTAATATTATATATAATGTGAATAAAAATATTTTTCAAAATCATTTGTACAGTTCAATCTATGGTAAGCTGTTTTACTTTCTAATAGCATAAAATAAATTTTGCTTAATATAAAATTCTTAAAAATATAAAATTCTTATTGTTGAAAGAAAATTATTATATATTATACATATATAGTATAATGAATCTGTATAGTGAATATTACATAAGTCTTTTTCATTTTTTATATTTTTTAAATTTTATGTTACTATCTACTTAATTTATTTGTTAAGAAAATTATTTAAATACAGTTTTAATATTTGTCGAAAAAATGCACAAATATTAATATATTTTTTAATCTTCCACAACAAGTACATAACCGCATAAGAAAACGTTTCTGAAAATTACTGTTAAATGACAGCGAATAGTGTACAAATAATGGAAAACATTTTTTAAAGTTTGAATAATGTTTAGTACCAAGATTAACAAAATATAAGGTTTACAAAGGAAGAAAATTAAAAAATCGGTACCTAGATAAAATAGAAATTTTGTCTATTTTTATGAATTTCTTTTTATTGTATATTTTGTGTAAGACTTTATAATTTTTAGAAGTACTTAAATAAAATAGAAATTTAATTTAGATATAAGTGCTTTCCAAATGTTTTTCTTTTATTTTCTAGATTTAACAACTTTTACAAAGAACCTTCGTTATTATTAAAATCTTTAAAAGTACACTTTAATGATCTAAACATTATTTAGAAATAATTGAATGATCTCTTCATTTAATTCATCCCGATAATGATTGTATTAGCTTAATACTTTAAAGAAATAACATTTCATTTAATAAATAATTAATTTAAAATAAGCTGTCGAAGAAGTTACGTGTAAAGTAGGTATTAGCATCATTTTTACTTTATAAGTAAAATATTCACTTTTTTAGTGACCTGGATGCAAATTCGCACCAGTAAAATTTCTTTATTTAATGCACAGTTTTGAACAAATAATGTTTTGCTTTTGGAAAATTTAATATTATCAACCACAATTAGTTAGAAAATTTTGCATTGAAAAACATAATTTTACTTTAATTTTATTTTTAACTTCTAAAAGATATAAAACTGTCTGGTACGAATTCACAAATTCACATTCAGGTATTCTTTGCAGATGCTTAAAAAGAACGTGTTCTTTACAGATTAAACTCCAAAACTTCAAGATCTTTTATTTGTGAACAATTGACTTACCTCCGCTTTCCAAACTTGTGGGATAAAAAAGATCGGCATTGGCACCAAAGTGGCTAGTCCAATTCCAATTCCAAGGGCACTCGCCCAGCTGGGGAATATATAATTGCCGTAACTTCCTCGAAAATCGGTTTGGTACAGTTGATATCCAAAGACTGCCTACGGATAAAGGCAGAGCGCCAATTAGTTGGACGTTTGATTTCTCATATAGCAGCTGAAACTATGCTGCAGTAGATATATGTGCGCGAGAGCGTAGCACAATTATCAATTAAGGGAGATTTCGAATTTTTAATCAAAACTAACTTTCGCGCAGAGCACCGTTCGGCAGCCGTCGAGGGAAATATTTCGATTCCCACGACGGCGCGAGCGAAAAATTTCAGCGGTTATAAATAAAAATTCGCTCGGCACGCCTCGACAGGCAGCCAGATTAATTAAGCAGTTTGGTCGTCGGGAATACGACGCTTTGCCTCCAAGGGACGTTGAGTTTTGTGAACCTAAAGCTGGTAATCTTGCCTAGAAAGTCCGATAAATAAAATAAATAAATAATTCCGTATAATACATTTTCTAAT
>NW_017259490.1:4662869-4673046 GCF_001594045.1 Atta colombica | reverse complement strand
TATAATAAAACAAAGTAAGGAATTTTTTAATTTGCTCATTTTAATTAAATTTTCAATTCTGCTTATTTCATTTTTATTGTATTAAACGCACAAATTATTTATCAACAGCAAATTTAAATCTTTAATTTAAGTTTTAAATTGTATTTATAAACATTCGATATTTTACTTCCATTACATAATTATAATTTGTACAAATGCATAAGAATATTTATTAATTAATTTAATTAATGAATAATTATTTATTAAATTAATAGATATATATAAACATCAAATTACTATTTGCATATGTATATAGACCCTAATTTTACATCGCCTTGATTTCTCATTATTATTGAAATAAATTATTACGGTCCTTATTCCTATACGATTGTGAATAAACTACACAACAATTAAAACTTTTACACAAAACAACACTGATATATGTATGATGATAGTAATAGATAGTAGTCGGTGATAATAAAGGCAGATAATACATATTATAAGTGCTTCTAAATTTATTTACATTTATATCTACTAATAAAACTGATTTTTATCACTTTGCCATTTAAAAGAACCTACAATAATATTTCTATTTAAAACAGTTTTTCCAAAACATTGTTACACATTTTTTTTAAACTCTTTACAAAGTAGAGAGAGAGAGAGAGAGAGAGAGAGAGAGAGAGAGAGAGAGAGAGAGAGAGAGAGAGCTTATACAAATTGAAAAATTTGTCGGAATATTTCTGACAAATTTTCTCACGCGTTACTTCACTTTTAATAAGCTCCTTGGCGATCGATAACCTAAAGCTTTAGTTTCATTACTTTCCATATAAATTCGATTAATCGTCTCCACGCGATAGGTCGGGACTAATTTACGGTTTATTCTCTCTCACTATGTCGCTGAACTTTCCGCAAAGTTTACAGTCAATAAAGGTAGGCTCCTTACCTCGACAGGATTAAGCATCGTCTGTGATGGTCTTCCTTTCATTATTATCACCGATTGTATCATAACAATATACACACATTGGAATAACAATATACACAGTTGTCGTTTAAAGTTTTAATTGTGTAGTTTATTCACGATCACGTGTAGAGATAAGAACAGTAATAATTTATTTCAAATATAACAATGAAAAATAAGATGATGCAAAATTTATATTATCTGAAGGATCGTTTTATTGTTTCCCATGACGCTGTTTTCGAAAGGGATTCAATTGCTAATTTTCACAAAATTTAATAATAAATATCTTTTTAATAATTTCGTTGCAGATGCAGGATGTATTTCAAGAATGTATTTCAATTATATTTTATTGATAAACATCGATTATGTAACAGACGAAATATTTGAACATTATCTGAATTAAATTTTTCATTTAAAATAAAACATTTTCATGTATAGTTATCTACATATCGATTACCACGTTAAACTAGACTATTCTTCTAAACATATTCAACTAAAATTATTTAGCATTTATTTAAATTTTTAAATTTCTATTGAATTTTATAAAAATAACATTAAATCCTTTTTTAAATTTTTATTAAACTTCTATAAATAATTGCACTAAGTAGATAGGGTAACTTGAATAAGATGGCCATAGTTTTTTAAAATGCAAAAAATATACTTTCATTTTTGTTATTTTCTAATATTGTATTTGGTATATTGTATTTGGTATCCCTTCACTAGATTAAAGTAATAATAAGTATCGAAACTAAAGAAAAAACACTTAACAGAAATTTAATATTATCAAAATATTACATAATGTAGATAGATAAATTACCTATTTAACTTGACTTTTAAGGAAAGATGGCCTAGCTAAGTAATACATACATACACACACGCGCGCGCGCGCACGCAACTATGATAAAAAAATAGATATAGTATTTATAAATAAATAATGAAAATGAAAATATAAATTATAATTTATATTTTATGTATCTTATTATAATTTATGTATCTTTATTATGTATAACGTTAATTATGGCAACTATAATTAATTCGACATTATTGGAGCTTTTAATAAACATATACAAACTTTACAGGTATTTGAAAATAAAAATATTATTAGGAGTGTGAGTTAATTTTGAAGGTTTTTTTCTCACAAAAACTGATTTATTCAAACAATATGTCACGTACACGTTTAATAACTATTGTATGATCAACATTTAATTCTCTGACAAATTCTAAAATGGATTGTGCTAGATTTTCGTCCAATAATGCTTGCATTTATCAACTTTGTCATTAACATTGAAATCATCACTTTTTAAACGATAAAATCGATATTTACATGTCTTAATTGATAGAGCAACATCATCATAAGTTTCTATCAGAATTCTATGACCTTCAGCTATGACCGCGCCGTTTTCTTCTAATTGAGAAACAAAAATAACGCACATCGAAAATGCTTTTTAAGAAGCTCCATTTTTTGGTATAAATGCGATATTTATTGCATTTATTGTAAATCGACTAAATATCATGGAGTAATATCAACATAGAATGGATCAACGATGGCAGTAGTGGGAGTAGAAAAACAAGTAGAGTGAGAGACAAATACATGGATGAACGTCTTTCTCTGTTTATTAAAGCCTTCATTCATTTATCTACTTTTCACTCTACTCGTCTTTCTATCACCACCACTATCATCGGTGGTCTCATTCTATGTCGATGAATAATATTAAAACATTAAAAAAATAAATAGTGAATGGAATGTCTTCGACATTAGTGCCATCTCTTGCAAAAAATAAATTACACTTCTAATACATAATATTTAAAATATTGTTATTTCGAATATACACCCATACATAATATAAATTACCATAAATATTGATTTGAGAATGACTTAAAAAATGCATTATTTAGCAATAAAAAGAACTTACTTAGTCTACATGACTATTTTTTTACGTATAAGTTACATATAATACCGGAATTCATCTTTATACATATTTAAATTTGACATTGAAATAACAAGATCATCAATAAAAAGATTTATCAATGTCGAAATTCTTTCTACTGACTGACCTATCTACCTAAAATTTATGTTACAGCAGATATCTTGCTGTGCGAAAACTGCAAAATATTACGGTAAGTAAAGAGCACTTACTAGACAAGTAATGGGTGCGAGAGCGACCCAACAGATCCACCAATAACCATGAAGGAAATAGCCGAATTTAATTTTCATTTCGGTGAGATTAGCTAGAAATCTGTTACATCCATAGAACCAGGAAGCCACAATGAGTTCAGCGAAGCCGATCAATAGGACCGCCCAAGAGGCGGTATGCCAGTCCATCAGCTTGAACAGGTAGATACCACCGTCGAATACCATCGGAATCGCCAGGAGCCAGCAGGTAGTGCATATAGCCAGTACTACGAAACTCTCGTATTTTCGCAAATCCGGACGCCAGTCCAGTATGGCGGTGTTTATCGCTTGCACGCCTGCGAACTGCATCGTAAAAAGTAACGACCGCGCGGCCGCGCATTTTCCTTCTTCTTCAACTTCTCCCCGCGCGCATCGCCATTTCCTCTCTTCCTTTCCTACTTTCTGTTTCTATATCTCTCCTCTTTTTTCCATTTATTCTTATTCTCATAGCAATAAGTACGCGTTCTCAATCCGAAAGCGTCTAAATTTCGACACGGAGTAAAAGAAATCGAACTTCGAGCCCGTTCTCTCAATCACCATTTATATCATAACAAATGTATCACGCTCGATTGTATTCGCATATTCACGGGGGGTATATTTTACGATCTCTCGCAGCTCGCTCGTGGCTGCGCTTTGGTATCATCGGCGAACCGCTGGAAAAACGGAAGAAGCGAGCGGAGCTGACATCGCGAGAGGAGGAGAAGAAGGTGTGGATTTCACTCTGAGACGGCGAGCCATAATTCCTTCCGTGATATACGAGCCCCGAGGTGAAAAGATGAGAGTCTCGCGATGCAAAAGCAACGCGAAACGATCACCGTCCGGCTACTCGCCGGGATGAGGCATCCCTCTCACGCCCGCGGCATCTTTTGACAAATACGCCGACCGTTTCTCAAGACTGAATGGCGCCTTCTTAGCACCGGAACGGATGTGAAATCTTCGCGAAATAACCACGCCGATGAATGATGGAAGCTATAGTACATACACAATGACCGTATCTCACGCGAGTTTGTTTTGTAATTTTGTATAACTTTTTAACAGGCGCGTTATAACTGCAAAGATCTATTTGCACAGGTGCATAAAGCATATGTGAGGAAAAACCCGTATATCACGAGTCTAACTTCGTGATGTATTAGATCGTACTATACAAAATTGACAATTGATTGTGATTAGTAAAGTTGAGATTGATATTTATAACATCGCGTAAAAGCGTAAAAGTTTACGATCTTACAATGTTTTAGAGTGTAATGTCTCTTTCTCGAGATACAATACGACAAGCTTTTTATAATTGTTAGAGCAATGGAATGAAATACTAACTATTACGCTTTTTATATTAAAACTAGTGTGCTCTAACATAAAATTATATTTATTTTTCTTTTTATACGTTTATGTTTATAAATTTTTATGTATTAATTAAAATAATTAAAAAAAAATAAAGATCCTGAATTACATCGGAAAAATTTAAGCCGCATGATTATTGTTTATGTCGCACATATTATTTTGTTTCACTATTTTGCCATTACGCTATTATAACCAGAGAGTCGCGCGAAGTGCAAGAAGGCGAAAGTCGGGCCATCTTGTAAATATACAATTCGTTAGAACAAATGCAGTTAACGCGGCGATGTTTCTCGTTATGCGAAAGAAAATTGAAATTCACATCTCTCACTTTCCTCTCTTTCTTCCCCACTTCCCTGCTACTCCTATCTCAGCCGAGCTCATCGCATTAATAATTATTTTTTTTTCATCACCGTAAGTGACGAAGAGTGGAAGTGGTTTTTGCGTGAAAATGAAAATAAAATCTTTTATAGCTCCTTTAAATGTTCATACGATAATATCTCTCATTCGCGTTTATTGTCGCTACGGCGCGAACGGAAATTCGTAAGATCAAAAATCATGCAATATGTATACGTGAGATACGACCGTGTTTTCTTGATATAAAGCGTAAATAGCTCGCATGCTTACCTGACTACCGAGACCGAGTATGAAGAGCATAACGAAAAACAAGATGGCCCAGAGATTCGACCACGGCATCTGCACCACCGCCTCTGGATAAGCGACAAAAGCCAATCCCTCTGCGCTCTGGACCACCTTGTCGATCGGTATACCCATTTTCTGGGCCAGAAATCCAAGTATCGAAAATATCACCAAGCCGGCGAAAACAGATGTGAATAGATTGGTGCAGGTGACGAAAATAGCATCTCTGAGAATAGAAAGACAAAATTCAAATTACTGTACGCTCAACGAATACGTATGAGATGTTAATGTAAAATAATTCTCTTAAATAAAAATAAAATATAAATATGTGTCGCTTTAGGAAAAGTACGTTCATCTCTTTTTAAAATAAAAAACTAAAATATTCCACCGTATCGAATTCTTTCTTGTTTTCCCAATCTTCAATACAATCCCAAAGTATTCCTCATATCCCTCATTTTTTCTTATATTCTGTGTATAAAGGATTTGTCTTGCTCGTCTTTTAGGTATAAAACATCACATACGTTATTCAAGAATATCACGAGATGTTATTCAAAAGAAGCAGATAGAAAATTGTCATGTTTACAAATCATTCTTATTAGTTAGATTATTATGCTTAAAATTATCTATAATAGTATAATATTGTCTTTAGCTTCACAAACTCATTATTATTATTATTATTATTATTATTACTATTATTATTATTATATTTTATAGTTGAGCCAGTTTCGGAATTACGTCAGCTGGTCGCGACGACACCCGGTCACCGCTCGTCATCGAAACGACATCGTCGAGTCCCGAGTTAAAATAAAATATGCAACGATTGCAGTGTCGTAAAGAGACTGAAACGTCACCGAACGATGAACCAGAAGATTAATAGGCTTAAAGTGCTTAGTCAGTGTAGTTAATTAAATACACGTCTTGTGATAAATTATTATTCGCGCGATCAAACGCGCGACGAATTTGTACGTCCTTCCTAAAGAATGGGCGTGTAAAATCAGACATTCTGTTTTTAAAAACTACTTCTTTCTGCTTCGCTATTATTAAGTATCCTATATTCGCAAATGATCTAGTCTCTTTTTTTCTTCCTTTTATCTGAAATGCACACGTTTTATTTTAATATATCGTACCTGTGGCAATTATTGCTAAAGTTGCTATAACTTGCGAGAGTCACCAGAGATCCACAGCCGATGCCAAGCGAATAAAAGATTTGGGAGGCTGCGTCTGCCCATACATTTGCGCCTCCCAGCTTCGAAAAATCGGGATATATGTACCACAACATGCCATTATCGGCACCATCCAGTGTAACACCTATGATTATTTTCCTTAGTCATGATAGAACTATCTAGTCTCACATTAATGTCATGTATAGTAATACAAATGATCTATCTTGGCAAATCTCCAAGCCAAAGCGAGCGACACAATTCAAATATATCAGATGTGACACAATCGTGATTAATTGAACATGTCCGTTTTTTCATAAATTGCGTTTATCTATTTAGCATAAAAATTTTTACTATAATATACTTTAATTTTGATTACATTTTGTCCTATTCTAAAAAGTAAATGGAGATATTTTACGTGATCAAAATAAATGGCCATTTTATATGTAGTATAATTATCAATATATTATAAATATAAATAATATTTGTAATTATTGAGATTGTAAAGAATCCTTATATTCGAATGCCATTGTAACACATAAAAGAAATTTAATATTACACACAATAATAACATTACTTTTAAATTTATTAAAGCTTAAAAATTATTATTATTAATCGATTTTATTCATAAAAATTGATATGTTGCGAGTATGTGCAAATATGTACGTATTTTTTAATGGATTAAAACTTAAATAAAACAATGAATTAAGTTCAAATAAAAATATTATATATATATTTTTAGGAAAGCCTTATAGAATGCTTTGTTTCTATTTCTTACCGCGTATTAGAAGAATTGTAAGAATGATGTAAGGGAAGAGAGCGGTGAAATAGACAACTTTGCCGATAGTCTGGATACCGCGTACCAGGCATAAGAAACACACTACCCAAGCTAGCGTGAGGCATCCGAATAGTTCCCATCGTATGCCGCCAAAGTTTTCCCATGTGGCTCCGCGCAGACCAAGAACGTAGTCTCTGGACGCGATCGACAATTACATGCTTTGTAGGCGTGATCCTCAACAATTTTTGTCTTGCTCCTCAACGCTGGACAGCGACGTAAAGGCTCGTTACCGATCCTCCCGACACGATGCAGCGCTGATGGCAGGGCTGGGCATATTTCATATGTCATACTTGTATTTGAAATGCCAAAAAAATCCTTGAAGCAACGCGGACAGGCCTACTAGCTACATTAGGCAGAGAATGAGACGTAACGAGATATAACTGTCGTAATCGTGACATAGAGTAAGACAGAGAAGAACGTAGATGTCGTAGTCGTAACTAGTCGGAAAAGTGCCGAGCACGCAAAAAAATTTGGAAATATATTATATTAAAAAAAATTTGGAAATATTTTGTATTTTGTATTCAAAAAAAATGTATTTTGTATTTGAAATACAAATTTTGGACATATTTTGTATTTGAAATACTAAAAAAAGTACTTTGTATTTCAAAATCGAAAGATTGAAAGTATTTTGTATTTTGTAATTCAAATATTAAGATAAGATTGCCAATATTTTGTATTTTGTATTTCAAATACTTTAATGATGTATTTTGCCCAGCCCTGACTGATGACTATATTGTACCTGAAGTACTCCTCGGATGACAGTACCCGCTGATAGAGATCCTCGAACGCTTTTTCGGCGTTTTTCGAGGGAGCTAAACAATGGGTACTATTATAACTATCATAACCTAAACTGGAACAGACCGTGCGGATGGCTATGCAAGTCTTATTGTAAAATATAGAACTTGAATTAGTCTTGCACTCTTCAGCTTGAAGGTTGCTGTAACAATCTATATTGATATCAGCATTAAAACATATAGCTCAAAAATAAACGTGATATAATAATTAGTTGCTTTAACATTATATAATAATTACTTGCTTTAACATTTTTAATAAAAATGTCCTACAACTATTCAGCTGTTTGACCAAAGTCCAAGTTGCATAAAAAGTGATGTTAATTTATGTTCCTTTATATTAAAAAGCTAATTAATTAATTGATTCCTTAATTAATTAAAATTTTTTTTAATTAGATTTGTATAAATTGTTCTTGCGTAATCTTGAACAATGTAAGTAATCACAAAAGCTAATAGCAATACTCAAGACCATTTCATACTAGTAGACGTTTAGTCACTGTAATAATTAGTTTCTTGTTGAAATTTAGTTAAATTTTTGTTTGTTTAAATACGACGACAATAAATTAAATGTATAGTACATCGATTTATTTCTACTTACTATTCGTGTTGAAATCATTGTCGCAGTACGCCCAAGAGAGTTTTGATGAGAAAGAAATAAAAATGTAAAATAATATCCACGCGATTATTATCATGTAATATATCAGCACAAAGAAGATGACGACCAATGTGCAGTAACCAAGGCCATGAAAAGCTGGCGCCATGCGGCTAAAAGCCTTTATAGGCCCTAGCCTAGTGTACTGACCCATACAAAGCTCTAAGAAGAATATAGGCAAACCCATCGTGATCAACATGAGAATAAAGGGTATCAAAAAAGCACCTGTAACAATTAATTACGCAATCATAGCTTTTCATATCAATTTGATTATAGTTTTTATAGTATTTTATAGTATTTTATAGTTTTTATATAATGTACACTAAAGTTAATATAAAATATATTAAAATCAAATACAATAAGTATAATTATAATAATAACTATCGATATTTCATTAAATGAAGAAAATATAATTCTATTACGAAAAATATAACATAGTACAACTAATCGTTATTATACATATAAAAGTTAATATACATATAAAAATTTGCAGTTTAACATTATTTGTTGAGAACTTAATTATTTTTCTTGATATTAATTACTTCTTCCACTATTATCAATCAATTTGAAAATTCTTTTCCTATGCGAACATTAAGTATTAAAGCGATACGCAGCACTACTTTAAAAAATTTGATAACTTATATGGAAATTAATTTATTAAAAAGTATTCGTTCTAAATCATTTTTATAGTTTCAAAAAAATCTCTCCGGATCCTTATTTACGGCAACTATTTTTGAATCCCCGACGCGCAATCTTAAAGTTTACGTATCAGTTTCTTAAAGTTTGTATCTATAATTTTTCGACGCTATATAAGAACGAAGATACTATGCGCAGCGCAATATGATATACAGAGCGATCCAAGTTTTAACAAACTGTAGCTAAACTGTACCACATCATGTTTTACAAGCAAGAAAGCACTTCAAATATTATCGATAAAAATCGATTTGTTCAATATAGCTTTAATATAAGCTGATTAAAAAAATAGAAATTAAAATTTGTCGCCTTCTGATTCTTTATCGCAGTTGTTTAATAAAGCACTTATAGATCTATACAACACTTTTATATAACACTTTCTTTTACTCATTTAACATGCCTACACAATTTCATCGCGACCTGAGACACTCTCTGTACGACATATAATACGACGGTTGCATCTGGAGCACGTATTTCCCATGTATACCATGGGACAGATACACACGTGGGCCACAGTTACAAGCGTACGTACCACCGCCATTGCGGTATATGAAGAAAGGAAAACGCCAAACATTGCCGATGCCAACGGCATACCCAATGCAGGATAGAATAAATTCGATCTGGTTGGCCCAAGCGCCTCGTTTCAGATCGTCTTGGTGCTCCACGAAAACGCCGCCAACTCCGAGCGAAACCCTCTTCACCTGCCAATAACACACAAGGAGCATATTATATTTGCATTATATAAATTATCGCCAAATCGAAAAGATCTGACGTCACGCTGCGGACACAGAAAAGCTGAGCGACCGAGAAGAATTGCGAAAAGAAAAGCGGACCTCAACATCAAGTTAGTCTTCAATATATTTGCACAAAATTAGACGCAAATCAGTCTAAATTTATCTTTCAAGTTTAACTGCGAAAATATTTAAATATCTATCTTATATTATCTAACCAATAAATAAGAT
>NW_017259490.1:4651206-4662769 GCF_001594045.1 Atta colombica | reverse complement strand
ATTGATATTGTTTGTGTCTATAAAACATTTCTACAAACTTCATTTTAATCTTCTGATAAATATACAAAACTCTTAAAAATAATTTTACATAAAGTATAAAATAAAAAATACGTGGAAATATAATTATTTATTTATATCCAAACTTATTTAATTAAACTTAATTTATTTAATATAAAAGTTTCCGAAAAGATCGATTTTATATATATTTGTAAATTATTTATAACATTAAAAATAATTGTATTTTATTATATAGAAAATTAATACAAAAAAGTATTTATAGACAATTCGCTTCTTAGGAAGTATTTATCATCGTTCTAGATGATAAGAATCGAGACCAAGAGTCTGACCTGCTTCTGAATTATGAAATTGCTGCAATAATTAATTATAGCGCGTTGCTGATCAAGATATGTTTATATAAGCAAATGACTAACCTGGGACGTTTTCTTAGACTCTGCCATAGTAAATGTGATGTCCGATTCTTATTTCTGATGATTGATCCTCGGTCTGTCGTCAAGACCGCATTGACGACAGCTCTGGGCGTCGACACGACCAGACTGCTATAATAATACACAATGGCAACAAGATAATCCAAATTATCGAAGATAATTCGAATCCAAATGATTATATCGAAAGATAATTTCCGGATCTACTTAAGCAGCGCTGATGTTCAACAAATACGTTTTCGATTGCATCTTGATTGATTTACACAACGTGACGCAAATCAATGTTTTTATTTTATTACAATTTACGCTATGAGATATATTGCAGATTGCAAAGAAAATCTGATAAGACAATAATGTCATTAGATTTGCAGATAACGAAGTGCGTTTCTGAGAATGCCAATTCATCTTAACACTTTAAACTGAAAAAATATGCGCATACGACCTTTAATAAATGCTGCTTTAAAAAAATAAAATATTTATATTAAGAAAAAGAAATTTATTTCCCCAATTTTTTATAAAGTTAAAATTTGTCCAGTTTCAATATGAAATATATATTATTAATTCAAAGAATTCTAATCTTCTTTGTTATTATAAACTGAATGATTTGAAGAAAGCCCGCTTGAAATTATAATGTTATTAGATGTAAGATCAACTTTAGTAAATATTTGAAGTAACAGAATTTCGTAGCAATGTGTGATTTAGAGATAAGACTGTAAAAAAGATCTGCAAGGAAATCTTTTCTTTTTAATACATTCGCTACTTTCTTCTTCCCCTATCTTGGCGCTTAGATATAGAATACTTACTATACTATAAGAGCCACACTTGTCTCAATTAAATAGAAGTAAATTCTTTTTTAATTTACAAAAAATCATATAATAAAAAAAATCATAATTAAATTGTAATTATTTTTTTCTGATCATTAAGCGGGCAAATGAAAACGGTTCATATATTAAATTAAAAACATTTTTTTAATAAATTATTTTTCGCACATTCTGAGTCGTGTAAAATAATTTTTGGATATTTAAATGCTTAATGTCTAGAAAAGAAAATTAAATATGTAACCTTTTTGCGATCTGAATGGTTAAAAGCGGATCTAAATGAATGATCTAAAAGCAGAAAAAATTGGTTTTAAATTGGCTTTATTTGATTTATCATTTATGTTGATAAAACCTCTTGTCAAATAGAATAAAGCAATTCTTAGCAATGAATAGACACAAAATGGAACTAGAATTGATCTTCTCACAAAACAATAACCGTTAACTACACAGACTTTGACCGGCTGAACAAAAGGATTGCCCAATTATAAATAGAAAGGCCTACATATTTTATTGCCACTATATTATACTTGTACAAGAAATATAGATCTTTGGGATTTTATATTTCTTAAGCTTAAGAACCTAGAAAACGAAGACTATTCTTGTAATCTTAATAATAAAGAAATTTCTTAGACCTAGGAAACTGATTAAAACTGGTTTAGCCCCATTCATTATCGCTACTACTACTTCTATCACTATTATGTAATAATATTTATACTTGCAGTCTTAATTTGAAATAGATAAAGAAAAAGAAAAATAAATTCTTACATGAAGTGAGATTATGACGTCAAATAATATTAAAACCTCTTATAAAATCATAATGAATCTTTTTCTTTGGAAAGTACTGAATCAATTATTATAGAATTTTTAAATTTCTTAAAAAAACATGGATTGTAATTTAATGATATGTTTTAAATACTATTTATAATTTTATTAAAAATTATGAGTAAAATTATAAAAATTACAAAAGGTTGACTTTTTCAAATCTAATTAAAATTCAGAAATAGTTTATATTTAAAAAAAAGCATTGATCAAAATATAATTAGTCATATAAGAAAAAGGATTTTAAAAAAGATCATTCCAATTTGAATGATAAGAAAGAGAAATAATGACAGATGCAGTAGTTTCGTTCTATGATTTCGCAACTCTACTTTCACCCTTATTTCTTTTAATCCTCTTCTTTCTATATATACAGAATTTGAAAGAGAGATTTCTTTAAACTACGATGTAACAAACCTAATATATTTGTCTCCGGGTACTATTGATTTCTTAGCTTATACGTTGCGGATCGCGATAAAATTCAGAAATGAAAGGGAGTGACTGCGGAGAAAAAAAGAGCGTGCCACTTTATCGTGGAAATGTCGACGGCAAGGAAAAAACTGTTTTATTCGAAAGGATCGGAAAAGAAATGATCTCCCTATCGCCCGATCGCGTATGCTGGAGCATCGTGATAAAGGGAAAACGATTCTCGAATGGGAAAAGCGAACAAATCTGCTCCCACGGAGTGCTGGGATAAAAGAGACGATTTGCAAACTTGCTCTTGGAGTGACACATACGGAGCCCCCCCGATTCCGTTCGGAAGGCAAACGCAAGCACGAAGTTATCGTTTATAAAGATCCCACCCGACGGAGAGAGAGCCGCGACAAACTTTATGAATTATGGAACAATCCCGTGTCGGAAAAATAATAGGCACCGCGTCGTTTCGTTTTGATTCGATTATTTCGTCTCATATGTCAGCTAAACGTTTCTAATCTGGATCCTATTTCTGGAAAAGGTTCCCAAACTCGTATGGCATACCACATAAAACGTTTATTGAGAGATCCCATTATTGCAATATAATATACATAACTTACACTTGTACGAGACAAAAAACTCGGTCCGACCAGCAGATTTGCAGGTCAACCAGCAAAATTCGAAAAGCGGAACCTTACGCGTGGATTGACTCGTCGTGACTCTTTATTTACAATGCAAATAGCCAAAAATGGAAAGTGACGTGGTGTAGCACATACGTACTACGTTTCGTCGGAAAATTGCGTGACAATTTCTCCAACTTCGGTCAATTCGACAGTTTATCTTTCGCCGCTTTATTACATTTGCTCAGTGCGGATGGTACGCTAATGCAAACGTTTTTCTTTAAAGTTCTACGCCACGTGTCCTCATTTGCTCCATCTCTCACTCATATTCTATCCACCCCCCTCCTCCCCCCCCCCGCTCAGCGAACTACATTGAGCAGATGCGCGATCGATGTTACCAATGGGCCGACCGCTAAATCGTAGCGTGTGTTGTTCGTGTGTACTCCGGTTGCTCGAAGTCACAGCACTAACACTACAGATAAAATTAACAGAAGCGACCGCGCCAAAAAGGGCAAACTTGCTAAGCTTGCGTAAATATAGTCATTCTATCTCGCAGAATGGGCGTTTTAAGCTTCGAGATTTCGGCGTCTGAACTCGTCTAATTAATTCCACAAACCAAATGAATTCTACATATATTCTTCCTGATTTACTCCTTCTTTTTCTTCACTTTGAATTTTATTCCTAAATGGAACACAGTACCAGGAGTTTATATCTTCTCCTCATTTACGATATGTTTGGTACGTTGCTGCTGAGTCGTTTCACAACAAACGGACGAGCTTATTATTCAGATTATGTACATATAAGATTACGATTACAAGAAATTCTAAAAGAATTTTAAATGATTGATGAAAGAAATAAAAGAAGATTCATCAGAAGAAGATAAGAAGATAGTAAAAGATGATGCAAGAACCATATGATAGAAAAGGCTTGATGGAGAAGGATAAAGGCAGAAATTAGAGGAGAGAAAGAGAGAGAGAGAAGCCAAGGCCCAAATTAAATTACAGTACCATAAAAGAAGATATGATTAGAGATAGTAATCTATTTCTTTCAATCCTCTTTCTCGTATCTTTTTTTTCTATCTTGCTAGTATACGACATTTCATCATTAGCGAGCAAGCTGAGCGTTTTACGGCGATTCAATTTGCCTTCCGCGCTCTATTTATTTTCTTTATCCGCGAAACATATCTTTAAAGTGATGACATAATCGCGAATAATGTATCGCATTCTAGTTGTGTGCGTATAGCTACGTGGAAATAGACCATCAAAAGCCGAAAACACAGGTGGACGAAGAGTCGGGCACTTCCGGTAGTCGTTAGTAGCGTCGATAAAAGCATCAGGAAGATAATATCGTTCGCACACGTACGATCTGGAGGAAGGTGAAGTAATGGTTAAGGTCACCTTCCGATAATTTCGCGATTCTCCCTTAATAGTTAAAATGCGGCGATCAATAATTAAAGAATACCGATAGCATCGATGTGATATCGTGTCGTTTCACTAGCAGATCTCATTGAAAACATATCGCGTATCCGGCATGTGACATATATCCAGGATACATCCGGAGAATTGTAAGGCACTAGAGCGGGAAAAGTTCATGAAAAAAATAAATAATAAAAGTGATTTTTTTATTCCAAACAGAAGTTTTCAAACGTTGTTGTTGCGAACATGAGATCGTTACAGTGTAACGATCAACATCAGGGATTTCGCGATATGTAATTATCTGACACTGAGTCGTTATTTTTTATAAATTTTGTTATTATACTTTTCTAAATCGTGTTACAAGTTTACAAAAAAAAGAAAACCTGTCACATTTAATTTTTGATTCATATATAGACAATGTCGTCACGTTGTTCAAAACTTTTTAGAGTGTCATTGCGACGAATACGATTATGGTGAGACTGGTCTGGCAAATCTTGAAAATAGCATTCTCGATATATATGAAATCAAGCTGAAACATACGTACTCTTTCAATACTGGCCCTTCGCGTGGTCACTGGTCGTTCAGTTGTGAAAACTTAATTCGTCGATTTGCTTCACTGTGTTATTTTTCGTCTATCTATCAGCCGATATTCGGATTTATTGGATAGACTTTTGCGTCAATCTTTTACGTGTAAAAATAGAATTTCGCAATATATTCCATAAACGTTTGATATAAGGTAACCAGACATATCTAAGCTTTGTGATTTTTTTCTAATTTTTTGCTGAATCCAAAATTTTTTGAAAACTGTTAGATTCAAAAGAGAAAACATTTCTGAACATTTTACTGTTTGGAATGACTTTTACTAACTTTTTTTTTGAGATTCTTGTTGTGGCATTTTGATTTACACATTTTGAAACATTCCAAGTATAATATATTACAAAAATTATGGAACATTTCTTCAATTTATTTTATGGTACCCAAAATTTAATTGTTACTCACAGATATAATAAAAATAGACTGAGCGTCCTTTGGTGTGAAAGTTAGGTAAAAAAAGACAGAGAGCAGATATTAGAGAGTAAAATATTCACACCTTATTTCCTCTCCCTCCTCTCCCCCCACTCTTTTCTCGTCAGAAAGAGAAAGCTACATGACATCCATTATCCTTTTCTATCTGGTCTTCACGTTTTAAACCTCAAGCTCGATCTATTCTTATTATATCCATGGTGCTACAATCGACAGAATATATATGAAGTTTGTTTTTTATTTCTGCACTACTCTGCTAGTTCAAAAAGTGTATCTTAAAATGTTTTCTGTTCTCAAAATGGCGTCAAAGACGCTTTTTTTGTTCCAGTGCAACAGAACTCAGTGAACGAGTTCACTGTACTGCATTGTGGTCTGTTTTTTGTTCCTGCACTAGTCTGTTGTAGAATTCTCTTTCTCGCTTTAGATAAATATCGAACGTATATCTATCTCACTTTAAGTTCCAAAAGTGTATACTAGTTCAGACACAGAAAACAGACCTTTCGAGTCAGCGCAAGCAATAGAAGCATTAGTGTACATTAATCCAGCTACAGACTTTGTACAAATAATGCAAAAATTTATGAGAAATAAAATGATAAATATATAAATGATAATAAACCTACATGCGAAAACATTTTGTATCATCTTAATTATTAAAAATTTTTTTAATGATGGAATTGCATTAATACTTTCATTTTCATCACACGAATCTAATACTTCCATGTAAACAATATGGGATGCCATTTTTATCTTGCATTAGAACGTTTTTTATTTCTTGCCTACATTTTTACACATGTCAGTTTTGGATTGCACCAGTTCAGTTCAATTTAGTTCAGTGTAATCTTCGTGCAAGAAACAAACTTATGATTATCTATATAAATTATTTATGATAAAAGTGGTGAGAATTACGAAGAAAGAAAAAAAATATCTTGTACATCAAAAATGTAGACATAATAAAATGATTGAACAAAGAATTCACATGTTTGAATAAAGGAACATAACTCGTACAGCACAGAAATTTGTAATAACATTACTACGACATTTCAACGTTGCATATTGCAATACAATATTGCAGAAATATTGCGAAGACTTCTTTTTGCAATATTACTTCAGCAATGTTGCAACAGTATTTTTAAAATATTTTTAACAAGAGACACAAGAGTCATCTTGTTCTTATTCAAAAATCAGTAAGAAACAAAGACAAGAATGATTCTTGTCACTGTGTCGATTTATGCCTCTACTAGAAAGCTCACTTTGAGTATTAAGCCTTGTATATATATTGATTTACAATCCAATAAAGTAAGAAGAATAGGAATTAATGATCACGTTTACACAGTACATTTAATCAGATTTCATAACATCTGCAGTTATGAAATTGACCAATCTCAACTATACTCTTCTGAAAAATGGCTGGTTAGTTTCTAACTACGAATATTATTAAACCCGATTAATGTGCATTTCTACCAATATATTAATTTTAATCTCAATTCAACTTATCTTCATCTTTTTCTAATTCTAAAGATTAGAAAAAGAAGAGTAAGTTGAACCGAGATTAAAATTAATTTACATTAATGGAAACAGATATAAGGTATAAACGTAGTCAATGTCTATAATTTATAAGAATTGTATAATTTATAGACATAAAACAATTAGAAGAAATAAATATAATACAATGGATACAATATACGTATAGGCCGTGTTCCGATATGCACAGCCATATACACTGAAAATTTATATTTCACATTACGTATGCTGTAGATTTTCAATATTGGCAGTGTATATCAGAATACGCCTATAAAATATAAAGAATTAATTATAAAGTCATATTTTATTTGTATTCATTGTATATTACATTTAATTTCTACTTCTAATTTTTTATATTTAATTAAATTTATATAGTACATCTTATAAATATTGCAATAACGTTGTAATATTACAGCAATGTTGCTGCATTATTACAATGTTTCTACAATAATACTGCAAATATTCCTCCACTATGCGCAAAATATTGCATATATATTATGTTGTAATATTGCATATATATTATGTTGTAATATTGCTGCAATATTACGTATCAATATTTTTTAAATGGACCTTTTTACGTTGCTGTAATATTGCAGCAACGTAAAAAGATCCATTTAAAAAATTGCAATAAAATTGCAGCAATATTTCGCAATATTTTTGCAATGTATGTAATATATATGTTGCAATTTGTTGCAATCTTGCAATGAAATATTTTTGTAATGTTGCTGCAATATTTCTGTGCTGTATGGAAATTAAATATAAGAACGAGATAATAGATTTAATTGTTTATTTTATATCACACTAACTCCAACGATTTCCTATCGAATGTAAATAATATAATTTATAGTGCCTGTACATAATTGAGTGACGTGCACGCTTAAATCGATAATGTATTAATTAGTGTATTCCTTTTATTATCTAAACCCCCTATGAATGATATGTCATCCGGTTATTTGTTAGTTTATTAGACCTTAATCAACTTTAATGGAAATTTATCAAAAAAACAGTGATTTTTTTCTATTTATAGTAGAATATACTATTTGTATACACATTTATCATATTCACACAAATCGCGACACACATACACTTTTATTTAATCCTTAGTATACGCGATTGAGTCATCTGTGTTCTATATATTTCTTTTCTTTGAAATACTAGAAACTAAATAATTAATTTTTATCTCTTTTCTTTTTATTTAATATAAATATAAATTATTTTGCAATTATTTTCTAAAGATGTTAAGTACACTATATATGTAGAATTACTTAATAATTTTTGAAAATTTATAAAAGTGATGAAAATTAATCCGGGACATGAACGACCCACCGTAATAAAGGATCAAAATTATTATGTATACTAAATTAATCTTATTATTTCATTAAGGTATTATATTTACATTAAAATTCTAAACAATTTTATAATTTTATTTATCAATGAATTACCTTTGTTTTCTCTGAAAATGCATGCAAATACGTGAGTGCAGTTGCACAAAACTTATTAGCAAAAAGTTCAATAATAAATATAACAGATATGTATACAATATTCTCTGTTGAAAAGCGCTTCGTTGTTGTTGACCTCCATTAAAACTATTTGGTTCCTGGTTCAGTTACATGTAAACTCGTATATACACATGTAGCTTAAGATTGCGTCTTTCTATCCTTGATGCTAACGGATTAAAACATGCGTTGTGAAATGTGAGCGCAGTACTCACAGCGCGAACAATATGTGATGTGTATCTCTTGCTGCGTTGTTAGATGCACTTGGATCCCGTATACTTACGAACTGCCTGCATGTTCTATTATTTATCCATATTTTTCCATAAAATAGAAATTTTTTATTTACAATACCGGGTTTTCGCAAATTTTGCAATATTCACGATGCGATAGTGCAGTTTCTTAAATTAAGCTTTATCAATAAAAAATTACATTATTAATTTAATAATTTTTAAACCTTTTTAAATATTTATATCATACTATCATATGTATTATTAATTCTAAAATAATAAGTTATCATATAGAAACAATATATCATAGGAATATACTTAAGCTTGACTTTTTATTTTTGTAAAAATAGAAATATCAGCTTTAGAAAATATCTCCACGCCGATATAGTTAAATATAAAAAACAATATAAAAAAACAATATAATATTCTCTTCTTTTTCCATTCTTCTTTTTCCACATGATTAATCATTTAAGAAGAATCGCACTTCTGCTGTTTTCAAAATTTCTAGCGAATATTGCATTAAGCATATTGATATACTCGTTTTTGTTTTTATTGTAACTATTAATTAGATTTTATTAAATTGAAGTATTTTGTTCTTTTTTTACAAAAAATAAATTTAAAAATTGCAATTACAACAAAAAAAATTTTAAATATAAAATTAAAATAAGGAGACAAAAGAAAGGAGCATAACAACGCTTGAAAAATTTAATTACGTTATTATTAGTATTTTTCGCATTTTTACGATTGTCTTCAGCAATTGTATAAAATAATAACATAAAAAAATTGAACATTTAAAATAAATCTTACTCAGTAAAAATAAAAAAATTACAATATAAAAATCTATAACAGACTAAGAATAAATTCAATTAAACAAAAGAAATCCTATTTTTCAAATGAAGCAGATCTTAAATGTTTAAATATTTGTGCGTGATTTATTTCTGTGTAGTCGAATGGTGAAGACGCCCGCACAGAATACAGGAGATCAGGGTTCGAAACTTGATTGAAGCGATATTTTTTCGCAATAAATTATTTGTAAGTTTAAGATTTTCATTATATATGAGATTATTAATATTCTTATAAAGATATATATTAACACAAAAAATTATTAAATTACTTAATTTAAAATGTAATATCAATACTCTTGTCCTGTTCATGATTGCGTTTCAAGATCAAAAAAGATTTCGGCGTGCGGTTTGTAGAATCAGGTATGTATATAAATTTACACACAAATATTTAAATATTAAAATCTGTTTTAACTAAGAATAAGATTTCTTCTATTTAATTGAACAAAAATTTTTATTACTTATCAATAAAAAATTATATCGCTTAATAACTTTTACACTAAATTCGCTTTAAAACTATAATAAAAAAGTAATACACATTTAAACAATTATTTTATCTTTTATGTAAATTTATAAATGCTAGAGTTGTATGATAAAAAAGAAAGTTTATTTATGAAATTTGAAGATTCCAGCTGCAATATTTTGACCTAGATTACTTGCTATGACAAATGCATTTCCTTTTCGCATTTTCTTTTCCTTGCGGACCTTCTTTTGAAGGTAAAATAAAACTACCTGAGAATTTCTTTTTATTATGTCAAGAAAGCATAAAAGCTTCAAACCTATGCATGACTTCGAAAAACGATAATTATACTTAGTAAAAAATATAAAAGTCATTAATCATTTTTTTTTTCATCGTTCTGCAAAGAAAATATTAAATCAAGGTCTTTCAAAACTTAATTACTTTACTAGAACATTCATATTTTATGACAAAATAAAGTAAGACATAAAAACTTCTTAAAATATTCATTTTCCGTTGACTCTTAGAGTTAATACTTTTATTTGTTAGAAAACGGACAACTGATTTATGAAGTGAGTATAAGAAAAAAACGAGGGGTGTGCATTCTTGCCTACCCTCTTCCATCTAAGGAATCCGACAGCGGCGACAGGTGAAAGGCCATAAAGTTCTAAAGCTATAAAACACGAAACAAAGTACAAAAGAAAAAAAGATTCCATTGCTATCTCTAACAGTTTTCAAAATAATAAACGGCTTGTAAAACTTTTTAATTTTCTACTACGTGTGCACGTATTAATAAAACACTATAAACTTTGCAACATTTATTATAAGCCATATAACTTCATAACAATCGTGTAACGGTTATATACTAAACTATAAATTGCACATCGTAATTTTGTACCAAAAGTCGCTTTGATCTTTCAAACGATATACAGCCAGACATTCATTTGAAACTTAATATTGTAGTTCCTCGACTAATTAAGGATTGAAATTTTTTTAATGTTTCAAGTATTCCGAAGATAGCGATAACAGAATCTAATCTATAAACTAAATTACATGGAAAAGACTGATTAGATAACGTGATTGTAGCATAATTACTTATTTGCTCAAATAATGACCAAATAAGTAATTATGCTACATGTTAACATAAGACATAGGATATTCTAATAACATAGGACAATTAATTGTAGCATAATTACTTATTTGCTCAAATAATGACCAAATAAATAATTATGCTACAATCATATTAACAAGACATAGGATATTCTAATAACGTAGAACAATTAAATATCTTTAGATTACAACAATTCTTTCCTTAATTACATATATAATCAATTTTATCACATTATAGATATTTAAAAATAGTGAACAAAGCACGTGCTACGAAAGCCAATAATCAATGTGATTATGCTTAATTAATTAACATAAAATGCTAAAATTTGTAAAATTTATTTTCAACAAAAATAAAGAAGAA
>NW_017259490.1:4650795-4651106 GCF_001594045.1 Atta colombica | reverse complement strand
ATTCAAGTAAATCTAAATAAATAATAATGATAATAGCCATTCAAATAGTATCGAAATTGCAAAATTACAGACTCATATGATTTTCAACAATTTAATTAATTTCCCTTTCGCATATGCTTTAATAAAGGCAGGCAAATGTTCGTACTTTGCCGTAGGCGACATCTAACTTTAGGAATTGTTGTTCAAATAGCTTGCTTTTGAAACTTACAGTTTGCCAGCGGCACCCTGTGGACTACCGCTGCAGTTAGAAACGAAACAAGTCGGTAGATATGCAGGTAATGTTCCGCAGAATTTCTTCGCATATATATATA
>NW_017259490.1:4638392-4650409 GCF_001594045.1 Atta colombica | reverse complement strand
TTAATAATATGTTTTTTAATATTTTAATTATTTGTGACATTACTTATAAATAATCGTATGCTTTTGCATCTGCAATAAACAGTGATCAATTAAATTTCCCATTACATTCACATATATATTAATATTCAATAAGTCAGTAAATGTAAAGTTAAGAAATTTTATTACTACTGTCTATAAAGTATTACTTTATTAAAAATTATTATTTTTATTATTGTTATGCATTTCTTAATCGTAAAAAAATTTCGGACTTTCTTAAAATGTTTCCCATTCAAATTCTTTTCTTTAGAAATTCAACAATACCATTCACCTACAGAATATACCCATTCAGTAGCATGACTGGCAAATTTTATTCATACATTTAAAATGGGCAGCCAAAAATCATTTTTTTGACTTTTTAAAATAAAAATTTAGGAATGGGCATCAGTGGCATCATTTGTGACCAATCAGAAAAGTCGAGGTCAGTCATTCAGACAAAACGTAAATACTATTGAAACTCAGGTTCGAAAATCTACCCTATCTTCGCGGGAAAAACTTCGGGGAGAAAAAACTGCGCGCGCATGAGCATAGGAGGGTGTGAGTGATCATCGAATACGAAATACACTACAGACTCCAGACTCCAGATTCGTGAGAGTTGCGCGCGTGTACGGACGTCGGTCGCAGTAGTGTGCATCGTGCAGTGGTACTATACATATGCCGAGTACGCGTGGTGTGAACGAAGCTTGTAGCAGTAAAGAGACTTCGACTCGAGACTAGTCGTCGCAAACGTGGTAGTCACGTGTACGCGTATTCCCGTTGAAACTACCGATCGAAATTTGCTCGTCGTATCAAGCAGCAGATTCTTCTCCGCGAACAGTGTCGACTTGTGCTGTGTTGCGATATATTACGCGAACGCGGTGTTATTCGAGCACCGAGTTCCTACTGAATATTACTGGGATAACCGCGACTCCGGCGAGGTTCGTAGCACTTACTATCTGACACGCGTTACCGCGCGGTGTTAATTCATCAATTGGGATGACGTAGGGAAGCATCGAAACCCGGCGCGAAATCACGTTCCAAGTAATCCGACGTAATCACAGAGAATAGCGTTCTCGCGGAACGTCACCCGCCGTTCTTCGGAGGCGTGGTGGCTGACGCGGCGTGGGCAAGCATGGCTAGCCGGCTCTTCTGTCTCCCCTCCCCTCTTCTCTCTTTCTCTCTCTCTTTCTCTCCGGTCTCTCCTTTCACTCATTTCGCGAATACATAGACACGTTCGCGCCCACTACGGGCGCGTGTACGCGTGCGTATACGACGTGTCTCTCTTTCTCTCCGCCGTGCAGACGTAAAGAGAGAGACGCTCTCCTTCCAATTTCCATGTGTAGACTTCAAGAAGGTATCCTCGGAACAGCCACGCGTTCCCTCCATCCATCCGGAATATTATCGGACGCGTTGAGTTCTCGACAGTCGCGTCGTGCAAGTTCGTCACAGTGTGTGTCGTCATTGCGAATTTATTTTCTGTTTTCGCGATAGAATAACGGTATCACGGACGATCGGTAATCTCTGCCACCACAGCTGGTTCGATCCGTTCCACGGCACAGTGGTTCGTCGGCGCGGCGAACTGACCGCAACGTGGATGCGATTCACATTGTGAAATCCGCGTCACCCTCGAACAGCCCCGTGTACGTGCACATGATCATCTATCGTTCGTATAAAGCCACATAAAGCACATTCCCATCGAATGTCAAGTCCTTAAGCCGCACACGTGCGTTCCCGTCACACTCCCTTACCCCTCGGTGTAACATAACCTAGAATAAAGCCGCGTGGCTTAGCGTGCCAGTGCGATCGAAGTTGCATCGCGTCAGCCGTCTGCTCAGTCAGTATTTTTCAGTGTATCATTTGTACCGCAGGTAACGTGAAGTGACAAGTGCCAAACAACGATTTGAACGATGGAAGGTGAAAAACGATGGTGGAATCATATGATGGAGATAGAAACTGGAAATCGTATGATAGGAAATGAATACGATACGTTTCCCAAGGAATTATTTCCTGATTATCCGTTCTTAATAGACGAGGACGAGGTAAATTTCTTATATACTTATATATATATATACTTGAACAACGTGCTTATGAATGCTACTAATAACGTTAAGAAAAAAAATGATTTCGTTTATCATGATAATTTTAATCTTATTATCAAGAAATGGAGTTAGTTTCTCATTCTAAATATCGTCTGGCGGAATTTTGCAAAAAAAAGCTATAACGTTATTCGTAACAATTCTTTCTTGAAAAGAATTACTATATTTCTGAAAATAATTTTTAATTTTTTTTAATTACTATATGTTTGAAAATAACTCCTACATTTTTCATAATTACTATATTTTTTAAAATAATTGTTACCTCTTGCAAAAAAACTGTTATAATGTTATTTGTAATAAGATTAGTCTTGAAAATAATTATTATATTTTTAAAAATAATTATTACATTTTTTAAAACTATTTTTAAATAATTTTTTTAATCATTTTTAAAATTATTTTTTTGGAAAATAAGAAATTCTGTTTCCATATTCATTTATTACACTTTGATTTAAAATTTAAATAGACATTCATTTATTTTAGCATGATGTTTTTGCATTTAATTTTGTATAATTGCACGTCGAATAAATTAATTATACATATGATAATTAATATTTTCTGATTTGTATACGGAAGTCGAGAAACAATAAATTATTTATTTATATCTTAAGATTCATTTAATCATATAAGCTTGATAAAAAATATTTTTTATTGATCAATATTCATTTCTACCAATGGAAATTAACTTTAATCTTGATTTAATTTACTGTTTATCTTTTTCTTAGAATTAAAAAATAAAAAATAAAAAAAAATAAAAAGTAATTGAAATTAAAGTTCATTTTACATTGAAAGAAATGGACTAAGTAAAGTATCATTTATTGATGATTGTTTTAGCATTTTTATTAATACTTATCATTAGATATATGTTCTTTTTAACTTCTGATATAAAGTTTCCTAAACATCGAAATAAGATCGGAAATAAACTTAATAATAATGACAATTAAGAAACTTTTGTTCGAAATTTGCAAAAGTTGCGTTGCATTGCCTACTTTATTCAACACGAAGATTCAATTACTTTTCTTTTTTTTAACACTCTTAACTTTTGAAATTGTCTAATTTGAAATAAGAAAAAAATCTCTTTTAAATAATTATAATAAAAATATTAAATTATAAAATAAATAATATCATTTTTTTCATCATTTTTAAATTTTTTGCACTCGCTTCGTTTAAAAGTTTGAATAATTTTTAAAAATATTTTTTTATAAATCAACATTTATCAAGATAAAAAGATGCAATATTCTATTGATAAAATGAAAATTATTTTAATTGCCCGTAATTTCTTTGATTGCTTATTTAAAATTATTTATAGAATTATTTAAAATATATTTTAAATTTATAGAAGAAAATGTTATTTTTCTTTAAGCTTATGTGCTAAATAATTTGTCGGGATGAATTCAATGAAGCATATAAAATTCATTCAGGTTTCTTCTTATCTAAATAGTATCTAGATATAATTAAAAACATATTTTTAAAGATTTCAATAGTAAAGAAAGTGAAGGTTCTCGGTGAAAGTTGTTAAAATCTAGAACATAAAAGGAAAAACCTTTGGAAAAGAACTGATACCTAAATAAAGTTCCTATTTTATCTGACAATATCATGAAAAATTGTAAAGCCTACAAAAGTATAAAACGAAAAGGAATTCGTAAATATAGATAAAATTTTTAGGTTCCCATTCTTTTTTATTCATGTATAGATTCTTTTGTAGAACTACATTTCATTAATTTTAATTCATGCACTAAGCAGTATTCAAACTTTTAAAAATGATTTCCATTATGCTATTTTTATTCTTTCAACAATAATTTTCTGAAATATTTTTTTATGAGATTATATACATCTAAAAGGTAAAAAAAATATATGTAATATTAATATTTGTAAACTTCTTCTAACAAATATTAAAATTGTATTTAAGTAAGATTTAAAATGCTAATAGCATTGAATTAAAAATTTAATTTGGAAAGAATATTATTTCAATTTGTTTGTGCTGCAAAGTAAAAGTAATTGGCGCGCAATCAAATATCTGAGATAAAAATTATTTAAATGTACATAGATATTTTATTCCAACACCTTTTGAACAGCGTTTCTCGTACTGATTTATTCGCATAAGCGGTCTTGTATTCTAAGTTTAATATTGTGAATTTGTAAATCTTGATAAAAAAGAATATATATACATTTAAATAGACAATAATGTAAAATTTATTTTAAAAATGTGAATAAAAGATAAATAGATTGCAAGGTATAAACTTATCTGTGTAATATTTCTTCTATAGATTATGTTTTTAGGAATGCGCGCGTTTTGCTGCAAATTATATTAACTGACCATATGTTTAAGAAAGAAGCGCTTGCATTCTTTCTTTTACAAAAATAGAAATGCTCATTTTTTTGTCACTGGGTATACAATGCCGATTATATTCAAAATTCTGGAAAAGCCATCGTAAGATCAAAGAGACAAAAAAACACATTCATTTTATACATTTCTGTTTCTTTCTCTTTCAGCTTTAAAAAAGAAAGGGGAGATTCTTAAGCTTCGCATAAGTGTTAGTGCAATCAAGCATAAATGATTAGAATTCAGAATTGACATGCAGGTATAAGATCTTTGTGTTTTTTTTGTCTCTTTGAACCTTAATAATTTTCCGTTATTTTTGAGAAATTTAAAACGAGAATTTCTAGACTAATTATAATTTGAAAAAATATATTAAATCGATTGTGTGTTTAAGGCAAATCGTTTTAATAGCATAAAATAAATTTCATCTAATGTAAAACTTTTAAAAACTGTCTAAAGAGAATTTCGATTCTTATTAGATTTGAATTAAGATCATGTAACATAGGTAATTCTCTGAATTAAAACTATGCTGAAATAGAACAGACATAATAGAAATACGGAATTATTTTTGTGTCTCAATATATTTTAATTCATGGAATTGTTTACTATGTCGCGACATAATTTTAAATTCTTAAAAAAAAAAATCTTAATTTTTTTCAGGATATCCAGTCTTACATGTCCTTAAATCCTAGAATTATCCTGGAATTTAACATATCCTACAAAAATGCTGGAAAACTCTTATTTTTCCATGTCGATTAATTTTCATTACTTAATTAATTTTTATTGTGATTCACACCATTATATTATTATGTTAAATACAAACCATATAATCATATTGCACGAATTGATGAAAATTAATTAAATAATGAAAATTAATTAAATAATGAAAATCGATGGATATAAATTCTGGAAAAACTATAGGATTTTTATTGAAATTATTCTTGAATTAAGTAGCCAAATTTTATTGGACACCATGATTTCGAATTTCTGCACATTTCTAGTAAAAAAGTTATTGAAAAAACAATTTTGGAGTAATTTCACATTAGTTTGCCAATCACGAACAAATTAGATTTATTTAGTCTCAATCGATATATTATGGTTTGCATATTTCGAAACAAGTTGATTTTTCGTTTGCACATTTTTAATTAAAAAATTATTAACAATTAAATATATATATACACATATATAAAGAAAAGGAAATAACTCATTAAAAGATGTGAAATTATAATATCAAATAATAACAAAATCTTTGCAACACATTTTCCGGTAAAGTCATATTTTTTATGTTTAGATTCGTTTTTCTTTGAAATTACCGAGTACTCTAGTTTTTAAATATCTTTAGAAATGAATAGATTATGATTTTATCATTTAATTTTAAAAAATTTTATTAAATATTATAATTATTTTATTAAAAATGCAAAAACATTTACTTCTTAAAACTATGATTAAACATAAAAACGTATTTACAAAAATGCCAATTGAAATACAGCTAAATGAAAAAAAATATGATTATTTCTTTATTAATAAATATTTATTTGCATAAAAAATTTCAGAATTCACGGCTGATGGATATAATTGACAATATTTCAGCAGAGGATTTAAACGCAGTGTACAATTCCATTTGTAATAATCAAGAAAAGTAAGTATACCATTTTTATTCAAAAATGTTATATATATAATAATTGTAACAAATGTACAACATGTAAATACATTTAATTATTTTTTTTAGTAACGAAACAACTATGCTTGTAGAAGATCTGCTTGCAACCTCGCTACAGGTTGGAAGTTTTTCTTTATAATTAATAAATACTGTATATGAATTCCATTGTTTAAGAATTACACAATATAATTATAAAATTCTTTTCTCCGATCTGCAGTCATTATCTCACGAGGATTACTTAACGACACCTAGCAAAAACATATATATGTATGATGATATGATTGAAATAAATAAGAAACCTAGTGAATTAAAAGAAGAAAAACAAGAAATTGGTTTGTAATAATTGTTTGTAATAATTTTTTTATCAATTTTGATAAAGAAAATAAAACATTTTTCTTTAATATTTTTAAAGGATCTGAAATATTTGGTAATGCAGTAAAAATGGAAATAGAGGATGAACAAGAAAAGGACGAAGTATTTAAGCCTCCAACAAGTAATACTCTGCCTATGTTGTCTTATGTAAAAAATAAAAATAAAGCAAACATCAAGACAAAAAATACAAAAGGGAAAAAGAAAATGAAAGAAGATATAATACCAATTAAAAATACAATAACAATTAAAAAAATTAAAGCAGAGGAGCAAGAAGATTGTGTAGATGTTGAAACGATACCACGAGATGAAATACCAAGTAAATTAAATCAATTTAGATTCATATCAAACTATTAAGTAAACATTAATATTGTAGCATTTTACTGAGATTTATTTTTTGTTAGTATTAGAAGCATACGATGCAAAGAGTTTGTTAGAAAAATTTGAGGCTTGCGAGAATCCAAATCCATGCAATAAATCGACCATTAAAAATGATCATACATATGACACTAGAACAAACAAAACATGTCAAATGATTCAAGAGTGCAACGCTAACATATCGGAGAAATCCGTTTCTCAAGCTTCCAATCAACAGCCTTCAATCTTATCTAAAAAAATAATCAATAAAACAAAGGTTATCTATTATTTTAATATTTTAATATTTTTTTAAGTAGATTAGTATATAATCTAATTATTTTATTGAACTTTAGCTGTCAGAATGTAGAAAAACTAGTCCGAAAATTGCTACGCTAAATATACAAAGTAATAAACGTAAGAGTACACGAATGCAAGACAGAGTTTCCTGTAACAAGATTTTGAAGATAGATTCTACAGTGAGTCCTTTCCTTAAGTATTATGACATGATTTGAATATGTATGTGCATTTATTTCTCATATCAACTATTATTGCAAAATGATATAAAATAATCCACTATTAATTATAACATTTTTTAGGTATCGGATGATATTAAAAGTAGAACAGTCAGTAGAACTTTAGTACAGTTGGATCACGATTATTGTAATAATGATAACTTTCGTGCCAAGAGCTACAATAGCAACAGTAAGTACGATAAGTAATAAAATGGATAGGGAAGAGTGGGAACAGTCGGGAAGATTGAACATTAAATCTCCCACCTTGAGTGGCGTCGCATAGGTCAAATGGATATGATTAGTAGATCTTTTTAAACCCTTTTTATAACTTTTATTTGAAACATTTTTTTCAAAAATGTTTTTCAAGATATTTTAGGGATCCAGAATTTTTCTTCCGAGTCATCATCAGTGTACAAAACCTCTGCTTATTTCTTAAGTCTTATAGAGAAGTATTGTGAATTCCATTATTATTATTATATATCCATTATTATTACTTTGCATTTACACAAAATTATATTCACAATAAAAAGTGGGTGTATTATGTATAATATGAGCTAATTTTCGGACGTGCTTCTTTAAGCTAAAAAATTTGAACGATCATTTATTTATAGTGGTTGGGAATCTTGAGCACTAGTTGATTAGGGAGGTTCGGGTATGCCCAAACCTAGGTCTGTTTGCTTGCCCTTTTTGCACTCAGTATCTTTGCACTCAGTTTCTTTTTTTCAACACTATTTTTGTTAACATTTTATTTAAGATTTTCCTAAAATATCCAAGGACCACTCTTCCCTAAGTAATAAAAATAGAAAATTATTCTAATTAATAACATTACAATATATCTATTATACTAGAAACAAAACATATATCTGTATTAAAATCGAGCCAAAATGAAAATCCGGATGGTCCCAATCAACACGAAAGACATCACAAAACTGATAATTCAAATGAACAATGCCATCTGGAGTTGGTCAATATATATAACGGAAATGGAAAACCAGCAGTCTTACAAAATGAAATCAAAGATAAGTGGCTTGAAAATGATCGTAAAGATTGTCAAAAAGAGACTTCTCTCAAACACTCTCACAACTTAAATTCATCTGTTAGAAAGATAAATATTTCAAATGCGTCTCCAACCATCAAACCTCTTCTCCTTTCTATTCGTTCACCTTTAGCTAGAAAAATCATTCTGCAATCACAAAAACATATATTACCTAAAACGAATAGTATACAAACGAGTCCTAAAACGCAATATATTTCCGTACTGAAGAATCCACCAAATGCATCACAATCACAGTTCTCAATAAATAATCCTAACAAAAATATGGTAACTATTATGAATAATTCAAATAATGAAATACAAAATATAATTGGACAAAATACTCAAAATACGGCACCACATGAAGAAGACAAGACATCTCGTGTTAAAATTAGTGTATTAGAATATCGAAAAAGAATACTGAACGATAAAACTCGTAATGACAAACCCATGATAATGAAAGAATCATCTCGAACTATACTAGTGGATATTTATCATGCTTCAACTATGAAATTACCACTCAGACCTGATCAAGAAATAAAGGATACATTTTACTGTCAGAGAGAAATTATGCCATGTTGGAAAAAAGAATCAGATATACAAGAAGAAAAAAATAAGCCAAAACCATCTACTCGCAATGTACAAACAGAAACGGACGAAAATATTTTTGAATATTTAAAATCAGTAGATGTTGAGGAGGAAGAGAGAGATGCGAAAATTATGGAAATAAACAAAAAAAGGTAAAGCATTAAATTATTATTATTAATATTATTAATATTACTATTAAAATTTATCGGATTTCATGATGAAAACCTTCTTATTCGAATATTTCATATATCAAAACCATTTGTTCCAATAATGCAAATAATTTAGTAAAAAAAAATTTTTTTATAATTTGTTCAATGTGATGATATTATGAATAATTGCACATACGTTTTAAAAAAAATCTTTCGAAAAGATCCTGATCAGTTTTAATATTTAGTTCTTAAAATATTTGATCCTTTTTCTTGAAAGAAGTCATCGTGAAATCCTACGAAAACTTTTGCATTCTAATTACATTATAATCATTTGTACAATATCACAATAGGGAGGAAAATACAACAAATAAAAAACAGAAATCCTGCGAAAGAGTCTCTCACAGTTTGAGTCGATCTAGCTCAAAAAGCAGAAGGTGTACAACAAGCGAAAGCAATAGCAGGAGTAGAAGCAGTAGTAGGAGTAAGAGTAGAGACAGAAGAAGTAGGAGCAAAAGTCAAAATCGAAGCAGAAGGAGAAGTAGAAGCAAGACAAGAAATAGGAACAGAAGCAGAAGTGTTTGTACAAGCACAAGCAAAAGCAGAAGTAGCAGCAAAAACAAGAGTAGCAGTAGGAGTAGAAGTAGAAGTAGGAGTAGATCTCGAGTAGATCGACGTAGCAGCCGACGAACAATAAGTCATCGCACGCGACGTAGCTCTGTCACCTCAACAAGCAGTTGGTCGTCTCCCGCATCTATTTCAATGAGATCAAAGCATTCGTATTCACGTTCTAGCTCTCGATCCGACATCCGATCTAGATCTAGATCCAGATCTAGATCTCCCGAACAGTTTTATTCTAAACGATCAAGGTATATAACCAATTCATTCCAATCAGAATTATATGTATAATAAATAAAATCGATAATAGACTAGCTTGCAAACAAGATTAATTTGAATAAAATTCTTATAAAAATTATGTCAATAGATCTCCCTCGACTTCGAATCTTCGAAGAAATAAATGGTCTAATAAACGAAGAAAGGATAGTAGGGATCGTGAAAGAAGTTATGATAAATATGACAGACGCGAAAGAAGTTATGATAAATATGAGAAACGTTCCTTAGCCAATCGTCATGTCAATAGAAGTTATAGGTAAAACATGTTTTTCGAGATATAAAGATGCAATCTATTGATATTGAAACGAATATTCATTTAATAAATTTTTTACTATATAATTTACTATTCTACCCAATTCTAATTACCAATTTTAATCGTTTCACCTTATCATCTTATTAATTATCATCTTATTTTCACGATGTCTTAAGGTATAACTAATTAATATATATAATGTATAATTAAATAATTATATATATAATTATATTATGATTTAATACAAAATATTTATAAAATTTACATATTTACATATTTTCAAAAAATTAGAAAAAAATAAAGAACTTATATTTGGAAAATAAACTTTTCAATTATTGTTAAGATTAATAGATATATTTAATAAGATCTTCGATATATAGCTTTTCATCATTTTTATAATTTGTCTCTAGTAGATCACCGCTAGATTCTTATTCCGAGGCTTACGATGATTGGCACAACAGAAAAAAACAAAGAGAAATAGAAGAACGAAGAGTGGTATATGTAGGCCGTATAGACGAAGGAATTACCAAATCTGATCTACGTAAAAGATTTGAGATTTTTGGACCTGTTGAAGATATCAGTGTACATTTTCGTGAACATGGGTACGTATCTTCACTCATATTCACTTTATTATTTTTTTGTAATTATATTATTCTCATACTACAATTCCTACAATCTCTATAATCTGGGATATTATTTTAGCGAAAACTACGGTTTTGTCACTTTTGTATACAACAATGATGCTTATGAAGCCGTGGAACATGGTAATGACAATCCGTCTTTACCCGAATATACTCTATCTTTTGGAGGACGCAGAGCGTTTTGCAAATCCAAATACGCCGATCTTGGTAAGATAATTAATATAATTAATATATCATATATATATATATATATACATATGTATGTATGTATCAAAATTTTGTCTTCTTTATTTATTATATTATCTTTATATTTTCTTCACGATTATATTTTTTTGACAGACAATGTAGAAAATGGTGCCCCTAAGAGGAGATCTCATATAAATGAAGACATGTCCTATGATTATCTCTTAAAGTCAACAGCATATATGCTCAAAAGAAAAGTTTGACATACGTATTGTCTAATCGTTTTAAATTTAAACAATAGATTGATTGTTACTAAAGTAAATTTTTTAGAGAAAGAAACGCACCTGTATCAATGCTCATATACAGTGTGTTTCGGTGCTGCTCTTTTACTATAACAAATAGTAATTAGGAATATGCAAATTATAAATACATTAGGAACATTTGAAATTTTTAATTATCCAATGCTTTATTCAAATTTTTTAGTCTCATCAGATATTTGTTCCTCAGCTTGCCAAATCTTATCGAATTTTCTGAAAAAAAATGATATATTTTAATTTTCTCACTATATAATATCTCGTTATGTAAAATACGGATAATTGAAAATATTCAAGTTACAATCGCACTGAGCAGGTACCTGATCTTGTTGAATACAGAGAGTCTATATAGAAGAGAATCGCTAACTAATCACATGAGCAAAAATTATTTCAGCTAAGCAGAAAACCTATTTATTACTCCAGCAGATCTATTCTGTAACTCTTAACGCAAATTTCATTATCATTATAACGCTACTGCGCTTTTTTATGATGAAACAGCTGCGCAGCAGCGTTATGACAATGAAATTTGTGTAAAGAGTTATAGAATAGGCCTGCAGGCAATAAAAAAAGTTAGATGATTCTATTGGCGCCGTTCTCCCTTTAGTTGAAAATAAATAAACTCGATTCCTCACGCTATCT
>NW_017259490.1:4620460-4638292 GCF_001594045.1 Atta colombica | reverse complement strand
TCAAAATTTTCGGAAACGTTAATAGTAGTAGTTGAAGAACTGATTTATAGATTTGTTTTAAACGTTTTGTCTACAGACTCCATCTATAACAAATGCGGATATGCAATTTGCAAATATGAAATTTGCAACTAAAACTTCTATAGCAAAAAGGCTCTCGAAAAATTAAGTCAAAAAGTTATTCGTAAAGTTTTAAGCAATAGTTTTTGAGATAATAAAAGTATAAAATGTGACTAATTACAGATTACGTGTCGAAGACAAGTTTCTCTTGTCTTTATAGCTAAACTACTGAGAAAATTACAATATAATTATAATATTCATAATTAAGAGAATTGCCTACATTTTGCTAAAGAGTGACATTTTAAACAAAAACGCAAAATAGGTGTTTTTAATATTTCATTCAATGTGTATTGCTGAAATACAGATAATCTTATTTATTATAATGTTTCAAGGTTCAAATTACAAAATCCGACTCTTTAGTAGGCTTCACAGCTTCATAAAACATTCAATACAAGTTTTGTGGCCAAATATTTGTTTGACAAAAGATAATAATAAGAATACAAACATGATAAAATGTAGATATATATTTACTCCCAATTGAAATGTAAATGAATTTTCTTGTCGCCGATTCTAAAATGTAGTCTGTAATTAAATCATTGTATTTAAACTCTTTTTTTGTATTAAATTGTATATTGTTTATAATATAAATTTGCAAATAACTTTTTTACTTAATTTTTCGAAAACTTTCTAATATTTTGATTTCTGGACATCCTGTATACATGAAAATTAGAATTTTAGCTAGAACATTTTTAAATATATAAATTCAATTTTTTTACAAATTCTTTGACATTAATTCAAATGTTATTTATTGCTTCCTTCATGATTTCTTATATATTTATTTTAAATCATGATATCAGATATTTTTCACATATTATTCATCTCTTTATATATCTTTTTCGCAATTAAAAAAATTAGTCAAGAATTATTGTCATTATTTTATCAAATATGAAATTTGACTATTTGATGTATGTTTACCTGATTTTATTTAATTATAATTCGAATGATGACAAAAAAACAACTCTGATAAGTTAATTAAATTACATATATCAAATATTATATATTTGTCTTGACATAAAAGTCTACTACTACTGTCTACTGTAAACTGAATTTTTTAATGAAATGTAAACGTTACATCTTCATTAGTTCATTATTGTATTATATATATAATGTCTCTATTATATGATTAATCATTTACTGCCATGATTAATTAAAAGCAATCCAGCAAAAATAAAATGAAATAATCTTGAAAAAATGTGAAGAAATTTTATCGAATGAAGAAACTTATTGTAATTTCTTAATTAAATTTGTGCAGATATACGACCGAACATATTGTTAATAAATGCATATTAAAAATCATACGTTATGATTACTTTTCCACATTTTTTTATTCGTTTCTCACCAAAGCATTTCTATATTCTTAACACCGAAATAGAAAGTAAAAAAATTTATAATCGAATTATTTATCTTTACACTTACTTAATGTATAATTACGTAGTAATGATAACTTTAGGATCGTAAGCAGTCGATAATATATACTCGAAATTCTTTATCATCTAAAGACGTAAGAGTGAGCGTCGCTTCATACAATGGAGGAGTTGTTGGTAAAATATGTACGATCATTGGAACTTGCTGATTAGTTAGGCTCACATCTAGACATACATTATAAAAAAAAAAAACTTTCAATTGAAAATATATAAAATACAATTTATACATTAGATAAGATATGTGTAAATTGAAATATATACCTACATATTAAATGTATATAGAGAATGAAAAAAAGATGTATCTTAAAATTATACTACCGGATGTAGGAAAAAGCTGAAGAAATGGTAAAAGAAAAGAATTAATTTATTTTATGTAATATGAGAAAAATGCTTCTTAATTAAATGAAAAATAAAATTACATTCTATTCTTGCATTTCTAAAATTTAATTCTTGAATTCTCTCTTTTAATCGTTTATGATTTAAAAATTCTTGGAGAAAATTTTAGTTATATAAATATTAATTCTAAATTATCTAAAGAGTTTATAGCTAAATAATAACATAATATTTCTGTATTTTCGAATGAAATAGTAAAAATAAATTCTTTTACAAAGCTCTTTCAAATGAATTATTCTATGTAAATAGTAAAAAAATTTATGTCCTGAATCTTATTTACCTTGTATAGTAAAACATTCTGGTAAAATAAGAGGACTTGATTTATCCGAAATTGTAACTTTATATGTCACTGTGGTGTTAAAAACATGCATAAATTCGAGAGCTGCAAAATCACTTCTCATCAACCACTTTATTAATTGTAGCTCGATATAGGTATCTGAAAGCAACAAATAAAAACTAAGAAAAAAAGCAAGAACATAAATGACAATTTGTCAGAATAAATATATTAGAGTTATAAATAGATTAATAAGATAAACAAGTATTTTTAGATGTTATCTGACATACTCGAGTATTTGGACCAGAATAGATGTTCTCGCGGTTCGAGAGTTTTTTTAAACATTTCAATTACACATCTCCGAAATTGAACGTTACAGGATGGTATAGGTATGCTGATATTAAACGGACAAGCTCTTACGTCACTTCGCTGATTTGAGCAAACGCATTCTCCTTGAGCTGCCCATTGGACAACGATGCGATCGTTGACTGACTTTTGCCAAATCGAATTTATCTGTTGCGATCAACAAAAAATATCTAATTTTACAAGATATCAATGCCATTTTCTCAGAATCTAAATACATTTTCTCCACATTTTGCGTCGACCACATTTATAGACGACCTCGTACTTTAGTGTGTCGTAAAAGAATTCCTCGTACTTGTCAAGTGCTTACTTGAATAATAAAATCACCCGTTTTCGCTTGAAAAATCAACCAAAATGTTCGTTGCTTAGGTATAATACATGCCACACTGATTGATAAATGTGTTTCTGATGCACCCTCGGCGACGATTATTGATTCTTGATTTAAGAAAAGTCTTCTTGGTATTTTCCTGGCTCGCAATTCTTGCCATCGCGTCATTTTTAGAGTCACTAAAACGATTCGAGTTACGATTATGTCATATAATCGTAAATTATATATCATATATATAATTACTATAAAATTAAAAATAATGAATTTTTTTTAGGAACAATCCGAATATTATTACTAATATATAAATATAGCGTTTTTAGAATAAAGCTAACAAATAATTTAACACATTAAATGTTTCACGAGTTTAGATTTTAAAAAGTAGCTTTTGACAGATATTTATACTAGAAAACCTTTGATAAATTCTCCACGTTTTTTTTTTACGATAATCAGTCATAAAAATCTTTAGTGACAAAGAAGATTATTTCTTCTTACAAGGGTTGCTCGGCCGTTCGTCTGTCATCCATATATCATATTTTGCTGCATTTTGATAGGGTACACTGATTTTCAGATTTATCTCGACAATCTGGTATAATTTGCTGCGTATAGTATATTTGCTCGCAATTCCAAGATTATCGATACAACCCTCCAAAATGATAGTCTGATTTCTTCCAAAATATGGTCCAATAGCTCGTCCGCAAAGCATCAAATATGCTATTGAATTAAAAAATCCGATACGACACATGAGAAAGATCCCATTTTAAACAATTTGCATAAATTTTATTTGATTTAAATATCAAAAGTAATAGAGATGCTTTAAATTATTTTGTCAAGTTAAATAAAATAACCTACATAATCTGGATAAGCAAAGATAATTTAAATAAAATTTACCTCTGTTTTTCTGTATTTTCTTAGCATGAAATTGTATTTGTATTTGGCCGCAATCGTGCGCATTTAAATGTAAGATCGACACGGGCCTCAGGATAGTAAAAAAATTATTGTCATTGTTTATGAGCAATAATAAGTAATTTACAATGTTATCTGTCGGATTTGAAATGTTTATTTGCTTCGTGATGATTTGGGATAGTGAACAATTAAATTTGATCTGTAAAGGTGAAGTAATATGTTATACACGTAATATATAAAACTATATATGTTTTTAGATTAAAGTTACTTTAAAAAGTAAAATTATTTAAAAAGTAAAAACATGAAATATCATAATGTAATGAGAGAGAAAATAAGCATTATAAAGCGTGATATCATGATTTTTTTTTATACAAACCTTGGCGCAAGGTACATATGTCGGTAAAACTTGGAAAAGATGGACGACCAGCATTAATATTTGAACTTGATTCGGATTAACCAGTTGCATCGGCGTAATAATGAAGCCTAGTCGTATTTTCCTCCAAGCAGTAATTAGGCAAATAGCGTTATGCAGCATCTAGATACAGTAAATTGCGAAAATTATGTAGTTTGCATTGTTTGCAATAGGACTATACGATAAAAAATTGAAGATAACATTAAAGGCTCAAAAACTGTTAAATCATTCAGAATGTCAATTAATTTTTTCTCCAATTTTTTTTACAATTATAATAATTTGCATAAATTTATAGAAAAAAATAACGCTGTTTATAAAAACTAACATCTGTTAAATCTATCTTCCAATAATAACTATTTAGTGTATTTAATTCAAAATTATTTTGTATTTATTAACGGTATTATCTTATACTAACAAGAAATACAAAGTTGCCTCGATATATGGATTTGGCTTAAGACTACATTTTAATGCCGAATAATAAAATTCACGAACATTATACTGTTAGATAAAAGATCTCGTCCTGACTCATAAAGTATTAATAAAAAGTTTATGCTTGTAATCTTATTAATTTACATTATCCTAATTAAAACTCGAATTTTAATGCACATAATTTTGATCGTTTCAGTTTTCAATGTATAATCTAATGTACGATTTCTTTTTAGCTTAAGCTTAATTTAAAGTCCAACGCTTAATGATTACCTCTTGTTGGCTTCTCGAGCAAATGTATAAATTGTTAAAATATTTGTCGATGAGAAAGGGACAATAGGCTGCGGTAACCGCAATTAGTACAAGGCTATCAGATAAATCATAATGAAAATTTTGAATCACTCGATATTTGGCCACATCCTGCTTTTCTTGCGGATTCATGTTTATATGACGATCAGTCATCCAATCTCGTTCGCGTTGTTGTTCGTAATGATATCGTAGCCAAGCTAACAAAAACTTTTCTTCTGAACAACGGTCGGAAGCGAGTTCACAGCTTGGCGAATTTGCAATACTCTCAATGGCTCTCTCATGAAGTTCATATTGCCTCGGCAAACTGAGAAAGGTATATCCAATTAGAGATGCAATTGTAAAATTACGCAATAACGAATCTCGATGTAAACAATACTATTGATTCCCGATACCCTGTGGATCTCGGCGATATCCAGAATTTATACTCGTGTATTCCACGGAGCACGAGACACTTGTATGTTTGCAAAGTTACATCCAACCAGCATTGTTTATTTCGCAATTCGAATAATTGTCGCGACAATCGTTTATGTGATGCACAACTTGTATTTAAATTTTTTCTTTGTGCCTGTAATATAAAAAAAATTAATCAACATATGGATCTTTGAGATCTGATTTGATGGAGTTGTATAGTTTAGCTAAAAGCTTTTTTCTTATATTCTTTAATTCTTATTATTCTAAAAAAGAAAGAAATTATCATAATTTACAACTTTATAACTAACTAACTAACTTTATAAGTAACTAACATTGCTCTGTACAATGTCAATGCTAATTAGATAATCATCATAATTTAGGAGAAATTGTGGCAAAATGTGAACTAAATATGCTCCTTGAGACAGAAGAAAGTCCAGTATTTTGTTATACAACTGGAGAATATAATTTATTCTTTCGATGTCATTTTCAGGTAACAGTTTTTTCTTTGATCTTGAATAAAAAAATAGCAATGTACTTGAAAGGAAGGACATATGTATAAATGCATGAATATTACAATATTACAATTTTCCCAAGTAAGTATGAATGTTTGGTCCTACGATTGATTCGAGGACATTGATGAACGACAATATAATTGCATCTTTTTCCTGTTTAGAATGTCCCGCGTAAGATCGTTTTTTTATACAGAAATACGAAAAAGCTGCCATAATGCCATAAGAAATGTTTGGATAAAAGCGAAATTTCAATGGACCCGAATACATCCATTCTTCCATAATTGTTATTATTCTCTCCACATGTTTCTCGCAGTCACTAATAAAAATAAACACATGCAAAATGTTTGTAAAACAGATATACGTTACATGTTATAATATTTGTACAATAAATTATTCACTTCTGCATAATTTTAATGAACTATTAAATTGATTTTTTTAATATTCAAATTTATATTGGTTTTTAAATTTTCAAAAAATATTTAAAATCAGGAAGGATACAAAAAATTCTCTCATTTTAGTTAAACAGTAAAATTATTATATTTTATCTTATAAACTTACATTTTTTCATAATAATTGTTTGTATTAAAATTAACTAATTCAATTAATTAATTTTCATTAAAGTAAAAAGATCTGCTTTATATTTAAATTTAAGGAAAAACAATTCAAAATTATTTTAAACTCTTTTATTCTTATATATAAATTTATCTTCAATTCTGGCTTTAATTCAATTTATTTTAAGTTCTTTAATTACAGTGATTTCTTATTTTTTCAAATTTACTCATTTTGATCGTTGACGGAATAGCTAGAAAACAATAACCTTTCGAAATATCTGTAATTCCTTGTTCCAAAAGCAGAAAACACAGAAGATTTTTTGTCAATCGATATTCGTTTATCATCTAGCGTTTGTTTTTCATATACTTGCATATTCTTGTATATACCTATTTCAATATCAGTCATTTGTTTGTAATGTAAATTCGATTTTGTTCTTTTAACAATACTTCTCTTTTGATTATCAAAATGCGATATAATATTCGTATTGAATTTCGATTCAAATATTTCGTTCTAGATTTAAATAAATTTAAACTATATATTAAATATACATATAAATGAAATATATAGTAATTGATTTTAAACAAGAGTACAGCAGAAAGAGAAAGAGAGAGAGAGAGAGAGAGAGAGAGAGAGAGAGAGAGAGAGAGAGAGAGAGAGAGAGACAGAGAGACAGAGAGACAGAGAGCTCAAATAATTAAAACAAAATAATAACTATAAACAATCAAGCTGGTGCTTTGTAATTATACACTAATCATTATAAAATAGAATACATGATCATTATAAAATAAAAAACAAACATAATGCACGCAAACGAAATGCATTTTGACCTCTATCAGATAATCTTTAGTACACATAAACAAGAATGAATAAATCCATAATAGAAATTGCATTATTATTAATCGTTAAACAGTTTTGATTTACATTAAAATGTCAAAACTTGTGGCAGGTACAGTAATATATCTAAATATATATGTCAGTATATATTTAAGTTTTTTTCTAAATAAGTATTATAAAAAAGGCTAAAAAATATAAATTATAAAATTATAATATTTCTCAATTCTAAAGAATAAAAATTAAAATAAGACTGATATATCATTCTAATAAATTAAATTTCCAATACCACACAAAATAGGTTTTACTTATTTTTATTAGTTTATGTCAGAATTCATGATTAAATTTTATTCATTCATATTAAAATTTGAATTTAATGAAATTATATTGATAATCATTTCCTTCTGAAGTATTTTGGCAAATTAAAAAGTGAAAAAATAAAAACATACTACTCTGTGGTTATCAGGAATTTCTTCAATGTCATCATCTTTTAAGCTTTCTAATAATATTGATGGACATGAGATGGATATATGTTTTTTTGAATATGTCTCATCAAAGCTGGACTTTATAGAATGTATGTACGTTGTTAACAAATTATTATCCGCTGTTGCATATATCGTTAAAAAACACACAGCAAGTTGATTATCATCCGAAAATTCAATTATTGAGCAAAACGATACTGGTTGATTACTCTTAAACGTTACTTTTGCTTCCAGTTCTACATACCTTGCAACAAAAAACAAAACAATTTTAAATAATTTTAAAATTCTTACATATAGAATTGCTTTTTGTGAAAAAAGTAATTCTATGCTAATATTTTCTAAATATTATTAAATTATAATTATTTATTAATATTTTTAATAATATAAATAACAAGAGAAAATATTTCAACTTACGATTGAGGAGGGACGACATTACCGTTTGGAAAGTCAACGCGCAACAACTCATTTTTGTAATCGCCGCTGCATCGCGGCGTCGTTAAAAAGTTCGGCCGTATAAACGCCGTATTATCAAAGTGCTTTGCTCGGATTCTAAACTTTTCCTCTACTTCCGTGCCGAGAGGAACAGGCATAAAATATATCTCCGTTGGCTCAACGTCGATCGAACTGGCGGGAAACTCGCCGTTGAGACGTAATTTATTGAAGACGCCGTCGTCGAGCTCACCACGAATGTATATCGGTGCTTCTGCACTAAAACTGCCGCGTTTTCTCGGCTTGAATTCGAGAATGAAAGAGACGTTATCGCCAGGATGTAAGGTGCACTCGATCGCATCTGTTGTTCTTCCGATCTCCGTACCGTGAGACCATTTTATGGTGAACGGGCAATCAACTTTGTTAAATTCCTCGATATTTATTGATATTAATATTTCCCTTACCATTACTCGATTCTCTACAAACAATTCTTCAGATAGCTAAAGAGTAAAAACATGAATTTGAAATGCCTTAATTAGATGTAAAAATTTTTAATTGTACAATAAAATAGCTTAATATAAAATTTTTACTATCTACGTACAAAGATAAAAATATTTTATCTCGTATAGAAATTTTTTCTACACTTTTTTTTAATACATTTCTTTATGAATCTTTTTATATACAACTATTTGTGTTTCTATTTTTTGTATTTTTTTTATTTCATCGATGTAAAATCTTACTTCGTTAGTCAAAGTGTTGAATCGAAACAAAAGTTTGCTGAAGAAAATAATGCGGTCAGCCACGGTATAATCGATAGATACAGTCGGTAGTTTATCAGGTAACGTCGTCATGGAAAAACCTGATAAATGCATGTAATGAGCTTCATGCAATTTCAAAATTTCTGCTGGTCGAGTGCTCTTGGAATTCAACATCGATACTGGACCAAGCAGCTCATTTATCACAATCGGCAGATAGAAAGAACAACTGGCTAAATCGACTGGTTGAAAGTGCAAATAGAGGTTTTGACTTGTATCTGGGGCGATGGTTATCCCTTCCGTACCTTTTTGTTTATTGAATATATAAATCGCAATTAAATTACCAGATTTATTAAATAAAATTCATAATTTTTCGAGTTATTGAAGTTATTAAAGTTATAAATCTATCTTTCTTAAGCTGCGATCGATAATTATAATCTAAGGAATTCTTCAGCTTTTTGCTTTAAACTTTTAAATTGTGACGTTTTCAGTAAAAAGTTTCTGATGTTGCCGTAATCCTTAAGCCTTAAACAGGCTGACCAGATTTTAATTGTAAAATTTAAAAGATAAAGCCAATTAACGTCACAGCTCAGAGCTTTGAGCAAAAAGCTTAAAATCTTATTATACCTATTGTGTAATAAATTGGGACTAATTGTAAAAAAATTCTAATTGGATGTAATTGCTATTTCTTCATTGTAGATATTTTTTGCTTCATTTTAGGATACTTCGAATCCGCTTAACTATTTTCCTATTTTTTTATCATCTCTCATTCTTTCTAATCGTTTACAGGAGATACCTTTATTTCATTATTTTTATATTGCCATTACCTATTTCCGAACTCTTGTCATTTGCCGACAGAGAAATGCGAAACTCGGGATACTCTTCCAACAAAACCTGGAGTTTCAACAACGTTGTCCCAATGTTCGTGGCTGTTATCTGATGAGTTTGAAGAGCACCGATTCTGAGGCGTTTTATGTCTATTCGTTGCGGCACGAGTCTCAATCGCGGAAATGACACATTGCCATTTATTTTATACAGTAACTGTAGGCGTCCTTCAATCGTAACGGCAATTACGATAGTAAAGCGACAGCAAACGTCGAATGTAAGGTATATCTAACAAGCGGTAATGAATATTGTTTGCTTATTACGAAATATTATTACGATTGATGGAGAACTTACCTCAAGAATTGCAATACCGCGCGGAGATATTTTCCCTCGCAGTGGTTTAACATTGCAACCGCGTATCAATGAAGCGCTATCCACCTCATACGTCACCTCATTAAATTCAAAGTTTTGAAGAACGGCAATCACCTTCGTTGGCAAATTGAGAGGTATTTCCCCGAGATTCGCGTTATCATTTACGAATTCAACCTTCGGCACAAATTGCGATGCGCTAAGTCGCAGAGACACGCGACTTCCGCTCTCGCATATCATCATCGCTTGAATGTTCGAATTATCCTTCATGTTATTGTATTCGTAGTGCACGTAAGCGTGTAAAGTAGCATTACCCCGCACGGAACCGAATTCCGGTTCTATATAGAATCTAGACGTCGCTGGTATTTCCCACCTGTGACAATTTATCATTTTGCACTGCATTTAAACTATTTGAAATATTCGATAAGATTTATTATCAAGATTACAAGCGCTTGAAAACGATTCAATTATTCTTTAGAGTTAAACACTTTAAAAATCTCCCATTATTATTGAGACATTGATTCAGGGAAATATCATATGTATGAACTCATTACATTAATATTAAATCAACAATCTATCTAAGAAAGAGAATCTGCAGCCATTTATACGCTACAATTACTCTACATTTTAATAAACTGCTATTTTATTTTTTCAGATATATACTCTTGTTAATAACTTTTTATAATAATTCTTTCACTCATTTTGAAACAATCTTTTTGTTAAACATTGTTTAAATTATTGTTATTTACACGCGGAAAGAAATACATTTTACCTGAAGTATATTTTCGCGTTCAATTTATTTATAATTCGAACAATAGAAGCTATTGGTTGATAAATTTCTCTCGACTGTTCTTTCACAAGTTCGATCTCTCTTTTATCGATACACAATTGTTTGCGAATAATGCAAGCAGTAATATTAAACTCGAAAGAGTGATTATGATTAATCACATAATTGATAGATCCAGTAAACTTGCCGCAAACTTTGTCCGCAAAATACTCGATTAATTTGGTCATCGTCGAGCCTGGTTGTAAGATCATTGAATCACCTTCCGGAAAGTGGATGCACTTGAGTGTAGTTACTAATTGTATCATCACTGGAATGTCGTTCGTATTCTTTACAACCAAACGACGATAGTTGAAACTATTCGATGCTACCTACCCCAATCACTCAATGTCCATGATTAAAATAATTTAACGAGCTTCTATCAGAATCATTGCTCTTATTCGTTCACGAAATCGATTACATTTTTTAAAATTGTATATGCAAGTCTATGAAAAATTTTTTATATAATAAGAAGGAACAAATAAAAAAGAAAAAAAGAGAGAAATGAAAAAAAAGCAGACATTAAAAATAAGTGTTTATAACTTATATATTATTTCTAACAATAAAAAATAAAACCTCTTTCTAAAATAATAAGTTTACAAGCAATTTTTTAATGATTTTTAAAACATCTGATCAATTTTATGAGTCATCTGTATCATATTTTGGATTACTTACTATTCCAAAGACGAAAGTGGTTGGATGAATGTGGACTTTATATATTTGTAAAGGCGATAAAGGTATCAGTACAGCTGCCTTGGTTGCGAAAATCGATTTCTTGAGCGAAGATTTTAAATCGTTTCCTGTAAATTTACACATTTGCGAATAATCTTTATATAACAGCTTCCATTTGGGTAAACTTAGAAGGCGTTTCATAATTTCTTCCTCGTCGTCAATTTTTTTTATTGGCAAACTTCTTTTACCTTTATTAAAAAAGTGATTTAATTTTTAAAATATTGAAGAATTTAAATTTTAATTTATGGAACTAACTTAACATAGACTTACTTAAAAGTCCCTTTTTGGACTTGAAAATAATATTCACCGTACATACAATAAAGTAACTTCCAACTTTTATTCTACTGAAACATCGTCTTGATACAGTCGAATCATAAGAATCTGCTGCGACATTAAAGAGCAATTTGAAGGAAGATTCAACTGTAAAAATAAATTCACAAGATAGAGCCTTGCTCGAACAATTTATCGAGATTCGAGGACACAAATAAGTCAACATGTTAACAAAATAAAAGAGCAATAATTACTGCTTTCTTTGCCGCAAATTTTAACAAGAACTTCGATCGACGTTTTAGGCATAAGTTTCACCCACTTCGGATAGCAGCGTACAGCTGCATTTGGCGCACATTCTAAATATATCGGTACAACAGCAGAAGGATTTGTCAGACGAAGCACGCGCTGCGCTATCTGGCCGACAATTAGGTCTCCAAAATAAAGAGTATCAGGTTCAAAATGTACTTGTATCGGTTCCACTTCACCGTAAAGATAAAGCTTTATGTCATAGATTTTTGAATCAATACTTGATATGTAAGGCATTAACATGGATGAAGTTTCCATTGAGTCTTCTGTTAAAATGTGTAACAAAATAATTAATTATTATTTTTATTACATAATTATTCAAGAAGTTATCCAAAAAGTCCAAGAAAAATGATCTAAAGATGTTATTTATATGTATAAAATAAGCATGAAGTTATGTTAATAAACTTTATAAGATATTAAATTGTTTAAAAGTATTACTCACCTATGTAAATTTTTTGTGATGATAACTTATCCATTGAAATATCTTTTATAGGATCAATCCCTGTAGAAACATTATTTAAATAAAGATTTGTTCAGTTGACTTCGATGCAAAATAAACTAAAAGAGACACACTGATGATATTTTCCGATTCGATATAATGTACCCTGACTATTCTAATAAATTGCATGAAATCTCTATTCTTCTGATTTGGATATTTAGTTTCACACTTTCTCCATTGCTTTTGCTCCTGCTCTTTTCTTCGTTGCGATAATATATTTATTGGTGAAAATCTAGAATTATATATTAATAGATATTGTTTTTAATGTACGTGTATGTAAAATATTTATTTCTTTTATAGTTTTATATAATATACAACAATAAAATAATTATACTTACTTTACTTCAAAAATGATACCTTGAAATGGATCTAATCGCCCTTCAAACGGATGAATTTCAAAGATATTATAAATCGGATGTTGCTTGCGATCGATATCCTATAAAAATAGTTTTAATTTAATAAAACTTACTCCTTATTTCTGAGTCAGATTGATTAAGAGCATAAGTCAGTGGCGGAATAAATAAATATAAATTCACGTAAGATTTACATATATTTCAAAGATTCCAATTTAATTACATTAATTTTAGTTATCTGCGTTCAATTTTTCTTTTATTTGTTAATATTGTAACAAAATATTTAATAATTCTAGATAGGAACTTTTATGACATTTAAATAAATAATTCTAATTTATTAAATTTATTATCATTTCTACTTAAATCTTTAATCTTCTATAAATTTTAGACATAAATACTTTAAGTAGAGTGCCAATATTATTTTACTTTCACTTTAAGCTTCTAAGCATTGCTTTTGATAATCCGCTACTGGCTAAAATTTCTTTTTTTTTTGTAACGATCGTATTTCGTACCGGAATGCATTTTACTTCGTTATCAATTTCACCAAGAACAACATAACTGGATGCTCGAGACGAAAGATTACGCAGGACAAAAGTATCGTGCCTACAGGTATTTTCTATCGTAGGTGGAAAATCTATGAGGGTAAAATCTCCAGTCGTATTCGGATGATAAACTACTAATTTCGGCTCGATTACACGCACTTTGATGGGAACGCGTATATTTGGAGTAGACTTAATCCTGAAAAAGTTTATACGAATCTTTCTTACAATGACAAAAATTACGATGACGAACAGCAAAGATATTTTACCAAAATTCGCTATAAAAGATGCCTTCGTTTATGCCCATTAATTTAATTTGAAGTATTATTTTTTTTTGTAGTTTGATTCTTCCACGAAGAGGTTTTATTATTAAGTCTAGATCATTTTGCCCGAGATCGATTGAAAATCTGGAAAATTTTAAATTTTTACCAATTTATCTCAAACTTTATTTTATATTTAAACTTTCTCATTTGAAAATATAAATTATACAAAAAATCTGATTAAAGTTAATTCATATTTTATGTAAACAATATAAAAATTATCTTCATAATCTAAAATTATTGTCTTTTATATGATGAAGAATTAATTAAAAATCGAAAAAAACATGAAAACATTTTTCTAATAAAAATTTTTAAAACGTATTATCTTTTTTAATGCAATTGTATTTCTAATGTCCAAAAAATTTCTATAAATACCATAAATACCTGGTACTTTTGTTTCCTTCGTTATGGATTGTTAATATTTTTAAACCGATATAGCCAATATCGATAATACCAAAGTCAACTGACTTCGGTTCGATGTTGATATGTTCGGTGGCAAAGTTAGATATTACTTGATAATCGAAAATCTTTCCATTGATTTCAATCGGAATTATTACATTCGGAATTATGCGTTTAGTCATTCTTTTAAACGTGTAAGTCACATATGTTATTATACTTAATCCAGGATTCACTCGTATTCCACTTTTCTGAGTTTTTATTTGAAAATTCTTTCGAGAAATGATAATCATTGAGAATTTCTCTTATTTCTTAAAATGTTTAATTATGACTTACGCAGATTAGACATATTTACTATAGAATTTAGCGGGTAGATTCTGATAAACGCTGGTTTACATCCGACATTTTTGATAATAATACGCTCTCGATGAGTAATTCCTTCGAAGGTTTCGTTGAATTTTATATGACTCGGTGAGATGTATACATCATCATATCTTATACCTGACTCATGTATAGTGGGTGCTATCTGCATTTTCTTTCCCTTTTGCATCGAAATGGTCAACTTTGTGATGTAATATTAATATACAAATTAAAACATGATATCTTCAGAAAATGGCATTAGATAGAAATATTGTACGATTATCGATTTATCAATTTTTAAAAAGTATTTTATTTTTTCTTAAAAAAACTGATTTATTAAAGTTGATCTTGTTTATAAATCCGCATTTTTCTATTTTGTATGTTTAGTGTATCTAGCTTATATAAAACATGTTGTTCGTTTTAATTTTATTATACTTACAGTCGTTGTTGAAAGATTCGTCATACTAAAACACGGAATTGTAATACTTATACTAAAAAGATTGATCGATTAGATGAATCAATTATTTAAACATGCACGTCTTTAATTAATATTTGCAAAATTATAAATCTTATATTATTTTATATTTGACATGTTGTCAATAGGCTATTCATTTCTGCTGTTCAAGAGAAAATATTCTTTTGTTTCCGAGAAAAGGAAATAAAAAGGGATATATATGGTAGAAGGAAGTAAGTGTACTCGTTCTCAAAATGAATTTTGTATGTTCTGTGCATTTTTAATCCGGAAAAAGTAATAGATAAATTATATTCAAATTCACAATGTAATGCAAGATTTATCAAATTCTAAGCATCAAAAAGATTAAAGAGCATTAAAAAGATGATAATAATAAAACAGTGATTCATAATTTTTATATTCTATTGCGTACGCATTCTATTTCAAATAAATAAGTAATGCGGATGTTTGCTTTAATATGTCATCGCCGCAATACGTTTACATATCATTAATCTCAAAAGTTAATTACACATGCGAACTGCTGAATTATTAGCAATTTCGAGAGATAAAAATCCGGAGCGACATACATACTATCTTCTTGCTCGAGCATAGTGTGAATGATAGCACGTAATCTCATCGTCGCGGCACAAGTCAGCGATCTTACGTAAACAAAAATGCGTTGTACACAGCCACAAATACGCAACAAGATTATATTCTAAATGAAATTATTTAATTCTTTATAATATAAATTTACCTAAACATTTTACTTTTTACATTTGATAAATAATTTTGTTTATCGTTTAATATCCTATGATAAACAATTTATTAAATCTAACATAAAGATTATAGTTTTATTTAATCAAAAATATTAATCTAAATTATTTTATCATTATTTTGTACCAAACTTTAGCATTTTCAGAGAAATAACATTACGTTATTTTAAATAAATAAATCGAGAAAATTTAACTTTGAATATTAACCATTTAAACATTAGCATACCTGAGTTCTTTACCATGAATAATATTAATAAAAACGATATTTAATTTTTCGATGTAATAATTTAATGAATAATCAATGACTGGTATCAATGATTTAGGTATATAAGTAATCTAATTTTTTAAATTAATACATATACATACTTGCAGTATGTATACTTTAAAATATGTTATATATTATGTATAACAAATATTTATAGTTTAATTTTATTTAACTATATATTATAATTGGAATCAATTTAATTTATTATCGCTTAAACAACGATGTTATCTCTATTTGGATGTTGATCAAAATCAGGTAAGCCGATTGTAGGCAAGCTCTCAATAATTTTATGAATCCAATTGACGTACATAGAAACCTATACAATCATAATAAATATTAAACAAAATAATATATAATCTAATAATATTATAAATTATGTAAATTATTAATATTATAAATAACATAATTTATTAATATAATAAATGATAAATTAATGTAATTATTGTACGTGAAAAAATATAATAAAAAAATATAATAAAATGCATTACAGATTTTATGTAAGGGTAACTTACGGATGACAAAATTATATATTGTAGCTGGAACTTAACATATTCAACATTTATAAGAATATTTATATTATTATACCTTTGTGAAAACAGCATAGAAATTCGGATCACATACGTTGGTACCCAGTTTTCGTGGGCTCACAGAAACAACTCCGTGAATTTCCCAGACACTGGAATTCGGTCGCTGAAGCACCAAACCTCCACCGCTATCTCCATTGCATACTCCAGTACCATTCGCCCATCCGGCGCAAAAGGAAGTGTAAGTCAAATATTTTCGGAAATCTCTATTTTGGTTTTTACGACACTCATCGTCGGAAATGATTTTTACTGTAGTTACCCTCAAGACTGAACTAAATGTGTTGTTCTCCGTTAACCCCATGCCTGAAAAATATCTCACGTTCCAGGAACTGTTAAAAAGATCCATTTATTAACTATGATTGTTGCCAATCATAGTTAGCAACATAGATCTTTTTATCTTTAATTAGTGAACTTTAAACTTGTAGAATTAATTACGTTTCTTTTAAAAGAAATGCGTTACGTGAATAATTTGTAAAGAATTTCTAAAGAATTTATTGAACATATTAAATAAAAAAAAATTATATGTGATATTTTTGATCAAAAATATTTAATTTTCTCAATATCTTTATTCTCTAATTTTATCAAATTTTTAAAATTTACCGGCAACTAGTCCAAGACCACTGTTTCGTTGATATTCCAGTAATATCGAATCAGAATTCCAAGGAATGCAAACTGGTCCAACGACCATATTAATAGTCACAACTTTTTTCAAAATCAGCAACGCGATATCCGAACCATAATTACTTTCATAATCTTGATACGCATTCTGCAATTTGATGCTTTCCACATCGATCACTTGCGCGTTTTCCCCTATTTGATTTAAGTCACTCGAGAGAATCCCGAAAGCAACACGTATCGTATCTGCAGCAGTCTTCCAAACGCAATGACCTGCAGTTAACACAACGCGTTCTGCTATCAATGTGCCGCCGCAAAAGAAACTCCACTGACCATCCTCATGTGAAAAAAGAGTGGCTTGCCATGGTAGTGTCTCTTCTTTTTCAACACTCCAACCCTTTACAATTAGTGCTGCCGCTAAGAATATTAAT
>NW_017259490.1:4610686-4620360 GCF_001594045.1 Atta colombica | reverse complement strand
TATTATATTATATTATATTACATTTTATATTATATTCACTTTTAATAAGAAAATTATTCACATTACAATAATTAAAAACAAAGGATATCATATTAAGAACTTCAAAAGGCTAACTATAATGAAAATAGTAACTTGTAAGCATAAGAAACTAACCAATCACAATCGAATGTTGAGAGAATAATCGATTAATCAATTTTTTACAGCTCTTATAGCTTACTATCTTCATTACAGACTGCTTCTAAAAATACTTATGCATGCAAAAGTACTTTACTTTTGCTTTAAATATAACAATTTTAACGAAAATGTTGAACAATTATTGTTTATTAATTTTTTCTAAAAATATAATACTTGCTATAAAAAAGATTTATAAATGACAACACATATTTAATTAGTGTTAATTTTAATTCATTGAAAGCAGCCTATCGACTGTCAAACCTGTGGAGTCTCTCATCCCACAAACAGGAGTACAACTCAAAAGTGATTGACTCCACGTGCCGTCGTGAAGGCACATGACACTGGAAGATCCTTTACGACGCTCATAAAATGCTGGACAATCAAGAAAAACTCTTGTGCTGACTGGGAGGGCCTGGTCACAAGACAACCACCCTTTGTGAGGACCCCACATCGCCTCGCATTGTCTAATCGCATTATGCGCTTCAAACGGTGTTGGACACGTTATTCCTTTCGTCTCATTCTCTGTAATATGTTATATGCGCGATCGTAAAAAAATAATTTATTTGATAGATAAAAAACAAATCTCGCGTTCCGATCGAATGAACGTTACTTACTGAAGGTACAACTCGGGACATTGGGAAACCATCGGTTATTTTGACAGTAAATTTCACTGGCACCTTGCAAGAAGCCTTCGACGTCACAGACATAGTCAAGGCGAGTGAGCTCGGGAACGACTTCTCCCGGTCGACATCTGGAGCATCCGCTTACGTTGTAATGGGTCCCTGCTTTTGCGGCGGGCAATCGACAGGCACCTTCTGACAACGTTATCCCACATAACGACTCATCCTCGTCGCTCCAATCGTGACAATTAAGTTGAGAATTACACTTCAACTCCGGCCGAATGCATCCGCCATAAGCGCAACGAAACCAATTTTCAGGACATCTGTAGTAAAAATAATGATTACTAAAGAGCACAAAAAAATTGTGTCAAATTACTTAGATCAGGTATTTCTTATAGATTTTCAGTCGTAAAAAACAATGAGTCTATTCTTTAAAGTTATTTTGAATTTTAGGAAAAATCATGATTATTGTTTTTTGTGACTGAAAATCTATTCTAGTTAGAGTTACTTGACACAAATTTTTCTGACTTTCTGGTTACTAATGATCTCTATTAATTAATATGTAGTCACGAAAAATAATTTTCATATTCTGGAAATATTGGAAATGGATATTTTGCAGAGAATTCTCGTAATTTGAATAAAATAACGAATATTGACTGAAAAAAATCAATTTTTAATAAAATAATTAATCTCTTAGAATTAATATAAAATCTTTTAATCATAAAATTAAATTACAGAGAAATTACTCAATCTATTAGGTGTACAACTTTGCTTCCGCCGTTTTCCTATGGATGGTTTTAGCGGTAAGTGGTGGTCGAAATAAATAGATCATAGACGTCATACAATAAACTTGGGCATCTGTCAACATAACCCCATAGAAACATTAGTCGATTTGTGTCTGCATCATAAAGTTATTCTCGATTGAAAATGTCAGTTTACGAGCCAAATTCTCGTCATTTGCGGGAGGTTTTAATTTTTTGCTTCAATATGAAGAAATCTGCGACTAAGGCTCATCGAATGCTCTCAAATACTTATGGTGAGGCTATTAGTGAAAGAACGTGTCGTGAGTGGTTTCAACGCTTCAAAAACGGTGATTTTGACGTCCAAGGTCATGCTCTGTATTTGATGGGACTAGCTCGGCGTAGTGTATTATGAACTGTTAAAACCGACTGAAACAATCACAGGCGATCGGTATCGAACGCAATTGATGCGTTTGAGCCGAGCATTGAAAGACAAACGGCCGCAATACAACGAGAGACACGATAAAGTGATTTTGCAGCATGACAATGCTCGACCCCATGTTGCGAAAGTGGTCAAGACATACTTGGAAACGTTGAAATGGGAAGTCCTACCTCACCCGCCGTATTCTCCAGACGTTGCTCCCTCTGACTATCACTTGTTTCGATCAATAGCACACGGCCTGGCTGACCAGCACTTCCGGTCTTATGAAGAAGTAAAAAATTGGATCGATTCGTGGATAGCCTCAAAAGATGACCAGTTTTTTCGACGCGGGATTCGTACGCTATCCGAAAGATGGGAGAAAATAGTGGCCAGCGATGGACAATACTTTGAATCATAAATGTATAACCAGTTTTTTACAATAAAGCCTCGAATTTCGAAAAAAAACGGCGGAAGCAAAGTTGTACACCTAATAAGTCGCGAATTATTTTTAGTGTACGTACTCATATACTTCGCACAATTTTGCACTTTCATCAGACGCATCTGCGCAGTGTCGAATACCATCGCACACTTTAGTCATCGGTAAACATTGCCGTCTATTCTCGCATGTGAATTCTTGATCTCTACAAAAATAGAAAATAAACTATCCGAATTTTAATTTTTTAATCAACAAGAAATAAGTCAATTAACCGGCATTCGTATTGCGAACATTCGTGATCCTCACAATTGACAGCCGCGCATGTACTCGAGTCTTCGTCGGTGCCGTCGACGCAATCCTTCACACCGTCGCAAACCACTTCCTGATGAACGCAACCTCCGTACGAACAACGGAATGTATACTCAGGACATGTATATTCGCGACAGAATGTCGCATTCTCATCGCTCCCATCTGAACAATCTTTGTAGCCTTGATAAAAAGCGGAAGGAATACAAGGATAAAATTTTTCAAGTATAAAAAAAATAAAATATCACATTATATTGCATAATTTTATACCAGAATAAAACTTAACAAAATTAATTTGATAATTACAGACCATTGCACACCTCGGCGAAAGGTATGCACTCTTGATAAACAGTAGAACATTGGAAATCTCTGTCAAAACAAATATCATTAGCGCCTCGGTCACAAGCGATTTCATCGCTAGCGTCTATACAATCTACCAGACCATTGCATCGCGCAATACGACTCACGCAGGCACCGTAATTGCATCTGTACATATAAGTGGGACACCTGCAAAAAAGCTTTAATAATGTAATATTTCATAATGATTGTTCAAATTGTTGTATATTACATTATTGTTTAAATTATTACAATATATTCTGTTAATTACATTTTCAGATAACATTTATGTTGCTCAAGATATCTGAAAAATTTTTTTAGATGTCTTATGTCTAAAAGATATCTAAATGTGCATGTCTGCAATGCATGTTATCTGAGATTTTTTTCAATATAATTAATAGAACATGAAGCTGATAACATGAAATCGTGATTCATGCATGCGTGCGTGGAAGCTAATATGCATACATAAATCCACAAATGCATTTTTTTTTTTTAGATATTAAAAGATAGATATTTTAGCAAAAGAATACCACAACGTTGTAACAAAAAAGTTAAATATGTAAAATGTTTTCTCGAATATATGATAGAGATAGGCACAGTAAAGTAAAAAAAATAGTCTTATCAGTACTTTAACTGTTTTATCTTTAGTTGGAAAAATATCCGGTTTTTTTGCGATACCCCCTGGTTTAGTGACTAATGGCGGAAGTTAACGGAAAATATCTTCTTACACAACATGACGGCAAAGTGTTCCGATTTCGTCCGACGAGTCCGGACAATGAGGGATACCATCGCAAACATTCACTAATGGCATTACGGTGCCGTCCACACAAATAAATGTCAATGATGAATACACTTGGCTATTCTCTTCTGCGATAACATGTATCCTACTAAATCCTGCAAACTCGCGTATATTAATAATCTCGTCACGATTACACTATGCACGTACGTTCATAATACTAATGTACTCTTTAATGCGAGATTAAATATCCTCAATATAATATGCAACCATTATGATCCTTTATTATGCATGCGCTTTATTATGTGCAAACGTACCGAGGATCGTTGTAATTAATGCAATCATCTCTAAAGAATAATTACTACTTCTAAAAATTAAGATTGCTCCTCTCGACACAGACTTAAGTAAAAATACATAGCCTTCGATTCAATATATACTCGTAATTATCTGACAAATTATTCTGGCACTCGTACGTGCATAATTTTTATAGCAGCATGAAAAATTGTATATTTTGTTCGTCTGGACACAATAGAATACCGCATGAATGCTGTTTCCTTATTATCAAAAACAAAAAAGTACAAGCTGCAAAGCATTATTCTACTTTGCGTTTCTAATATACGAAAATATATTTACGTTACTTTATCTTTATTCTTTTTCTTTATCTTCGAATGACGAAGGATTCGAAATTAGAATAAAATAAGCCTATACTTTATGAGATTTATTTTAGATATGATATACTTTTAATATTCTAAGTAAATCTTAGAATTGTAAATTTAATTAACGCTATAAATCCTTCAAAATTTTGTTATCATTATCGTGTATATTTCAAATTTTGATAATCATCTTTTATTTATTGATCAAATAAAGTTCTACAATATCTATTGGCTATTAAAAATTCATTTGTATTACCAACAATATTGGCTACAGATTATATTTCTCGGAACAAGTAAAACTATAAAAAAACAAGATATACTTGTCTTTTTTTGTATTAAAAATTTAAGGGAATTGATATTCATTGATATTTAGTCATCAGTTGGCTGATATCTTCGTGGAAAGCTATCATCTGATAAACGAGTAATATATATTGCTTATCTTGGAATATACTCATCATTGACGACTCAACATTGTTCGTCATGATGTAATTAAAGAAACATTAAAGACAACTTCCGAAAATGTAAACCATGATAATAGGTCTTAAAAACGGGTCATAGAAATAAGACGGAGCAATAATTTTAATCGCGTATATGCATCTATGTAGCTACCTCTCGAATTTCTGATTAATATAAGAGTCCAAATTTAAAATTTATTTAATTTATTTATGTTTAGTTACAATTATATATTTAATTACACATATATCATAACATATTAATACATTTATGTACTTATTATAAAATTACAAATTAGATTTATAATTAGATTTATAATTATGTAGAATTTCAACAACCTTATTTAATATTCCTACAACCATTGGAAGTGGACTTGTGTTAAATACACTGTTTCCACAATCGATGATTTGCACTAATGATCTGATTCTCAAAGGATAGGACAGCATGGATACAGAAATAATGATAGTAATATATCGGCATATGTATGTATACTATATAGGGCGTGTGCGTTCGTTATCGGAGGCTTCTTATCGTTCGGTTTGTGAGAAGAGGCACACCTAGTTCCTCTTTGCAGTTCATGTTGAAAAACACTCAATCGCTCCAACGATACAATCGCTCCAGTTCGTATTAAACTCTCGCTGGATATTGTCTCTAGATCAGCAAGGAATGGGGAATCTCGTTTGGGTAATTTTGCTCGTTGCAGCTGCACATGCGCAAGATTTAGACAAAAGACATTTTTGTAAGTAAATTTATTTTATATCAAAATTATCTATTTATTATATTTTAAACCTATCCATTTATACAAAAATTGTAATAAATTTTTTGTATTTTATCACTTATAATAATTTAAATACAAATTTTAAAAACAAATAGTGATTCTGAAGTATGTTCATCACAAGTTTATTTTGTCTTTACTGCTTATTAAACGTGGTCTGGATGAAGTCTCTGAACGTAGTTCTAAAGAAGAATTTTTCAATCTTTATATTAGAAAGATGATAAAATTCATATTATTATATTAACGGATACATTTTCGTCCAATTGAAATGTATGAACATTCAACTTTACTTTTGAGAAATTTAAATCAGCAATTTATGATAACGCTTATTTTTTACATTATTATCAAGGATCAAATAAACGGATATCTTGAGAATGATCAAATTATTTGATTGCAATTGACGTAACATCTTACCGATGTAAAATATGTTACAGTTATTATTTTATATTATAAATATATTATTATCCTGTCATCTTTTCACATCATAATATAAATCTTCTGGGAAATATTATTAAGTTTTTGTGACTCCTGATACATAAACAAACAAAATTAGACTTTGATGCAGTGCACACATATAAAATCAAATATCGAGAAAATGATAACATTGTATGAATTACCTCGATTAAAGAGAGCTTGAAGTAAACTTAATAAAATTATTGATAAAAATGTATTTATTATTTAAAATAAAAAAATTATAAAATAAAGAGTATTTCGACAATTATTATTCATTCTTATTATTCCTCATAAATTATTTAATTAAATTATATATTTATATCTGATTGAACTTCTCCCTCTTTCTTCTTCTTTTCCTTTTAATATATAAATAGACATTTAATATATAAATAGATGTTTCTAGAGCGTCAAAATATATTGTGATAAATGCCGCACTGTTTCCACAATCGATAATAAATCTGATAACTAAATTTGTATGTCAATCGATTCACAATTTTTTAGACAAATTCTGCGCACCCGTTGATGTGGTAACCGAATCTTCATGCATCGCTGTGCAACGAGGAAATTCTGAAGTGTCGTGTTTGAGCGTGTCAGACAGCTCCGAGTGCGCTATTCGCTTAGCTGAAGGCAAAGCCGATTTCGGTGTTTTTAATGCAGAAGAATTGTTATTGATAAACCAATTCTATCCATCTGACATCGAACCTATTATTCAACTAAGGCATAGGACCAAACAGTTAGGTAGTAGAAAATGTTAAAAAGAATTTATAGTGAAGATGAAATTAGTATTTGTAGACGCCAATTAGATATATGACTGAAAATTAAATTTGATTTATAATGAAAAAATCTGGATTAGTAATAAACATGAAATTATTGGAGATTAATACGCGAAGTTTTATCAAGTTAATAAAATTAATAATTTAGAATCAAACACAAGATATTAATAATAAATTAATTAAAACATATTGCTTAATAATATTCTTGAGACTTCCACGGGTCCTTTCTATATAAAGATTATGCGTTTCGCGGGTTTCTTCCGTGTCCAGATCCATTCTTGGAATGCTAATGTTTCGTGAAGTTCACTTACAATATCAGGCTACTCTTCGTCCTGATGAAGTGAATTGCAAGGTTCACGAAACGCATAATCTTTACATATTGCTTAATGGATTTTTGGAATATAACTTTCTTGGAACTATGAATTATCATTAACAGTCTCCTCTGAAATTAATTAAAAGCCAAATTAATTAAAAACAATTAAATTCCAAATCATTTTCAAAAATGATATTTTGTTATTGAGTATTAAACAAGTATTAAATTTAGTATTAAATTTAAAATAAATATTTAAATAACAATATACTTTCTTAAATTCTTAAATTCTTCAGTATGATAATAAACATATGTATATGTATAAACATATATGTATGATAATAAATATATAAACATAATTTAATTTCCACAGAAGAGTTTGAATTTCAAATGGTAGCAGTGATTCCCACAGATCCAACGTTCATACACATAACTCCTCGCGAACGTCTCGAACGTTTAAAAGATAATGGATTTTGCCATCCTGGTTTTAGTCAATCTCAATGGCTGAATGATTATATTCTCAAGTATTTTGAAAACACATTGTCAGTGAATCCTCTGCAGTGCCAAGATAATGTAACCGTTATTGAAAACGAGATCATAAATCTCAAGAATTTCTTTGGAAAAGCTTGTAGACCAGGCGAATGGGCTTCTAATAAGTCAATCGATCAAGAACTAAGTAAGTAAAATTTTTTATGTTAAAATAATCTTATTTTCTTATATTACATTTTCTTGCATTTACTTATTATAATTACCTGTTATAAACTTCTACTTAGAAAAAAAAAAATTTTTAATTATTTTGAAGATTACATAAGTTCAAAAATAAAAACTGTTTCTAAAAGGTATATAATTAATAATAATATATTTCTCAGAGGAGAAATATCCAGAATTATGTGCTCTTTGTGACGACACGGCGGCTTGTAGTTATGATAATAAGCAGCATCACGGACATTTCGGAGCGCTGCAGTGTCTAACTCAAAGTCGTGGTAAAGTGGCATATGTAGCACTTCACTACGTTCAAAAATATCTTCAAGTAAGTAGGGTGTTTCATTTTTATTTAAAACAACAGTTACAATCGCAATGCATAAAAGCATCATGTAGAGCAGTTATTAATTATATTGATTTATTATATGATATTATATTAATTATTTGTTGTATGTTCCAGACAAATGAATCGTATCAGTTTTTATGTTCAGATGGCAGTATTCTTCCTTTATCCACCTCAAATCCTTGCGCATGGCTCCAACAACCGTGGAGCGTCGTAGCAGTTAGAAAGTAAGCGAATAGTAGTAGTCAAGATAAATGAGAAAAAGCTTTTCTTTCACATTTTTCGAAAATGTATTCTAAAAATCACTCAAGGTCTCTTTTTGAAATAACCCGCTCGGATGTATCTTGATTGTATTCGCTTTTTTCAGAGAAGTCGCACACTCTCTTAAAGAAAAATTATCGAACTGGCTACATAAACCGAATTCAGACTGGACAAAGAGTTTAAGCCGAATTATACAAGAGGATAGCAAGGGTGTAGATTTGACAAAAATGACTATAGCTGCGTATTTAAAGGGAAGAGAAATCGATGTTGAAAATATTAAAACTTGTGGCAAGACCATTCGTTGGTGCACCATTGGTGATTCTGAGACTAATAAGTGCAAATGGGTGGCGAAAGCAGCGAAAGCTCTAGGTGTAGCACCGAGCATTTCTTGTATCATGTCAAATTCTACATTTCAATGTTTCCGCGATATAAAAGAAAATCGAACAGATATAATCGTCATTGACTCCAACTATGGTTACCTGGCACGAAAGTAAGTAAAAAATTTAAAGTATCGACGAAATTTTGATAAATATATGTATGTGAAATATATGTATGTGTTATGGCATTACTTGACATTTCTTTAATTTGCTTGCAGAGTATATAATCTGTCGACAATTTTATACAGCGAAACTGAAATGGATAAGAATAGTGTGACATTCGCTGTGATACGTGAGCCTAAAGAGGATAATTATCTCATAAAGAATTTCCAAGATTTAAATGACAAAAAGGCATGTTTCCCTGAATACGGTGGTCTTAGCTGGTTGAGTTTCATCAATGCTGCAAGACAAAACAATATCATCTCGTCTAAATCCTGTGACTATCCATTATTGGTGTCCGAACTGTTTTCGGGTGCTTGTACCCCTGGAATAGAAGATTTCGATCACTCGAGCATTGCCATTCCATCGAACGTATCATCTAAACTTTGCTCGGCTTGTAAAAATCAAAATGATTCGTCTTGTGCAGCGAATGAAACTAATCGTTATTACGGTGACAAAGGAGCCATACAATGCCTAATTGATGAAACCGGCGATATAGCATTTATTGAGACGACAAATATATTCACAATCAGTAATAAAAAGCAATATAATATTATATAGAAGTATTATTATAGAAACTTATTATATAGAAAATAATATTATTATATATTTATATATTTTTTATTTTTTATTTTATATATTTTAT
>NW_017259490.1:4609433-4610603 GCF_001594045.1 Atta colombica | reverse complement strand
TTATTATAGTCGAATCAAACAAGTACCGTATCCTGTGCAAAAATGGAAGTTTGGCCCAACAATCAGGACTTAATATTGACGAACAGTGTGCATTATCGGTGACAATTGATAGCGAGGTAAATAATTTTTTTGAAGAAAGAATTTTGAAGAAAGATCTCATTTATACATAATATTTAAATACATCCAATAAAAGAATATTATATAACTTTTTATATTATTTAATCAATATTTTTAATGAAGAAATCGAGAAATCAAATATCTCTGTTAAAAACTCTTATTATTATTGATTCAGAAATTATGTACAATTTTATCATTAATTAAATACAAAAGATATATGTAGAGATATAAAATTAATTTAAAAAATATATTAATATAGGACAAAAACAAAAATATCAGTTCAAGATAATAATAAAAAGGTTATATAGTGTATTAAATTTACGATAGTTTTTTGCACCAATTGAATAAACTATAATGTTCTCAGATTGTTGGCCGTAAGAAAGATGATGAAGAAATCTCTAGAACGGATACTATTTTAGCTTTATTAAAATTAGAAGACTGGTTAGGATATCGTGTAAACGCTCGAAGATCAATTCATATTTACGGACCATTCAACGGCGAGAGAAATCTTCTCTTCAAAGATTCTTCGGTCGGCTTGATTTCCACATCGTCGACAAAGGAGTCAGTGGTTGCCTATAAAGAACTTCTTGATAACATTGAAAAGTGTTCGGGTTCTTCTTTAGCCACCGCTAATTTAATCTTTATAATCCTAGTCGCACTTTATCACCTTCTTTCCAGTCACGTACACTAATTTTCTCTGCATTGTTAAATCTAATATTTACAATATTTAACGTAATACATTACGCCATACGTACTTTTAAGTGTAACTGCTAAACATTAACTATACTTCTGTACTTTTTACAAAAAAACAAAAGTAATACATTTCTTTATTATTTTAGACATTAAAATATGACTGTTATTATTTTAATAAAATAAAAAAAGTATTATTACTTTTCTATATAATTAAAAAATATTTATTTATATCATTTATTCCACACATACATACATCATATTCCTCTATTTTACAGAACTTTCTTTTGCAAATTTAAAAAGAAAGTGGTCAGAAAGAAGCAAATTATAACTTTCTTTTTTTTACTTTAAAAAAGAGGAACT
>NW_017259490.1:4596118-4609369 GCF_001594045.1 Atta colombica | reverse complement strand
CTTATATATATATATATATATATGTATATATTAAGTGTAGTAAAAAGAAATCCATTTATTTTTCCATTCAATTTCATGCAAAAATAATGGATTTCTTTTTACTACATTTAATATATATATATATTTTCCCGTTCTAATACACATCGTGTATTCACATTTACGGTCTTAAAAAATTTTTTGTTTAATATATTTTTTAATTGTGTTTCTTTTATATGTATAATAAAATTTATATGGATGTATAATAATATTGATATAATAAATTCATACACGTAAGAATCTGTATTGCCCAGTAAGTAACATCATATAGTTCATATTTTGAAAATCTGCTCAGATGTCGCCATCATCAACGAAACACTTTCAACATGGATGTTTTATTCGAGTCGCACTATTGTTGAGAGAATCCGGTTTGATTTTATTGTGCTCTTGAGTGTTTTGAATCAAAGTGAATTGAATTTAAAAATAGAAATGGAAACAATATTGGAGCAACAACGACGATATCATGAAGAAAGAGAGCGGTTAATGGACGCGATGGTGAAAGAGATGTTGCATAAAAAGGCGGGACATCGTGAGAACATCAATTCGGAACATCGTTTGAAGATGTTACTGGATCAGTTTATGGATAGTACAATGCATTTGCAAGACTTGTATGAAGATAAGGATGGACAGAGAAAAGAAGAAGTACGTTGGTTAAGATTTTAAATATTACAGTTTATATATATAGAAAAAATTAAAATCTTTAATTTTAATGATTTCTAACCTTTCTAACGACTGTCGATTCATGAGTCGAAAAATAAGTTCCAATTCCTCGTTTATTATTTTAGGTTCAAGCACTCTCCGGTCCAAATGAATTCTCAGAATTTTACTCACGTTTGAAGTCAATAAAAGAATTCTATCGACGACATCCTAATGAGATTAGTGTTCCTATGTCCGTTGAATTTGAGGAATTAGCTAAGATGAGAGAAAATCCAACTGAAGAATTGTCCAATCTCGTCGAGTTTACAGATGAAGAAGGTTATGGAAAATATCTTGATCTTCACGAGTGTTATCAAAAATATATTAATCTTAAAGGGATAGAAAAAATAGATTATATAACTTACTTGTCGACTTTTGATCACTTATTCGATATTCCTAGAGAAAGAAAGAATGCAGAGTATCAGAGATATGTCGAGACCCTGTTAGGATATCTGACAGATTATCTGAACAGAGTCAGACCTCTGCTTGACATAAGTACAGAGATTGAAGAAGCTAATAAGGATTTTCAAATTCAGTGGGAGAAGAATACTTTTCCTGGTTGGCCTAAAGAAACTGGAAGTGCTCTGGCTCATGTTGGAGCACATTTGGAACTGTCTGCATTTTCATCTTGGGAAGAACTAGCGTCTCTTGGTTTGGATAGATTAAAATCAGCTTTGATGGCACTAGGACTCAAATGTGGAGGTACTCTGGAGGAACGGGCGCAAAGACTTTTCAGCACAAAAGGTGAAGCCTCCTTAGATCCCAATCTGTTAGCCAAGAATAGAAAGGGAAAATCAGCTAAAGGCAAAGATTCCGAGAAGCAAAAGGAAATTGCACGGTTTGAGGCTCACGTATATAAGCTCGCTGAATTAGTATCCAGTCAACGAGTGGCTACGAAAGAAAATGTACAAAGGAAACAAGCGAGAACCGAGGGTGAAAGGGGAGATTCTGATGCAGAAGCAAGTGCAAGCGAATCAGAAGAAGAAGATGACAACGAGGTTCCATACAATCCAAAGAATTTACCATTGGGTTGGGACGGAAAGCCTATACCTTACTGGTTGTACAAGCTGCATGGCTTAAATATCAGTTACAACTGTGAGATTTGTGGAAATTTTACGTATAAAGGTCCGAAAGCATTCCAAAGACATTTTGCGGAATGGAGACATGCACATGGCATGCGTTGTCTTGGCATTCCGAATACAGCGCACTTTGCTAATGTCACTCAGATTGAAGACGCTCTTGCTTTGTGGGAAAAACTGAAAGCGCAGAAACAAGCTGAGCGTTGGCAACCAGAACAGGAAGAAGAATTTGAAGATTCGCTTGGCAATGTAGTCAATCGTAAAACATACGAAGATCTCAAAAGACAAGGTCTGCTATAAAATATATCTGAAAATATTATTGTAATTTTTGAGTATCAACTGCATCACTATGCATTGTTTATTATTCCACTTGTTCATTAAAGCGTTTTCACCAATGAAATACTTTCTTATCCATTTTTATCCATTTATTTCGTTTATTGTGTTATTACCTTTAAATTTGGATTTAAATAACCAAAGAATAATATTATTCACATGAGTATGCATTTATATGTATGCATAAAGAAATATTTTATTTTAAATTATTTCTGACATTATTTTGAAAAGAAAGTTGTAAATAAAAGTAAGATTTTTTTATAGATCCAAAATAATCTCAAATTTAGAAAAGGATATCTTCTTGAAAAGCTGTGAAAAAGCCAGACATTTATTTAAATGTAATTTTTTAAATGCGATTATTATCCTTTTATAAAAATTAAAATTTATAGAAATTTTAATTTTTCTTTTTCGCGTGCGTGTATGAAGGCACATTTCTGAACATGACCGTTTAATTTACATTAAAGATAATGAAACCTACTCTGCCTACTAGATAAATAAGATTAAAGAGATCTAATGCTATATGTAAGCATTTTGGTTACATTCACTAAAAATATATTTTTGTAAGCCCGCGATTATAGACAACATATAACTCGTAGAACGCAGAATAGAATATTATATTTTAATTTTATTTGCTATACATTTGTGTGTGTGTGTGTGTGTGTGTGTGTGTGTGTGTGTGTGTATTTGAATATGTATTTTCTACATATGTATATTATGATTTTTTTAAAAGTTCAATATATTTGTAAGATATGTGTAAAATTTTAAATTATAAACAGAATTCCGTTGCAAATTAGATTGCTAAAAGTGGGCTGCAATGTAAAAAATATTTGCTTAATTAATATATTGAAAGCTTGAGAAGTATATGTTGTAATAATTATGTTCTAAAAACTGATTATTTATACAAGTTAATTTGCTTTTTTGCTAAATTTGTACTGTACTTAGAAAATATATTTTATTGAAAATTGACTATTTAAATTTCTATAATCGATCATCTTTGTAGCTATCTTTGTCTATTCTATTAATAAAAATAAACGTAGCCCAGATGAAAAACGAATTTCCTAAATTGTTTTTTTTTCTTTTTATTAATGAATTATAGTTTCCATTATAATAATAATTGAATTTATATAAGAATTCTATTAAAAATTGATAAAGAATAATAGATATAGGTTTTTTATATATTTAAAAATTTAAATTAATATTTAAACTTTGAAAGTGAATTTTTAAAGTGAATGGTTATCAGTAATATGATTTTTCACATTCTAGGCATTTAGTAAAAAATTATATCATAAAGTTGGAATACTTGAATTCTTTTCTTCTTTTCTCCGACAATCGCAATTTCCTTACTTACTTTTTTCTTGCTTCCATATATCTTATATTTAATTATAAAGATAAGGTCTATGCATACATAGATATAGAATATTTAATAAATCTTATATTTGTTTCATTACTCTGCATCAGATAATATCACGATGTCAGCGAATATTACATTTGGAAGAGGGAAAACATTTAATATACATAAAAGCACATTAATTGTGATCACACATCCATTTACTATTCCAAAAACACTTTGGTATCTCTCTGATCGCAACGCATAATACTGATGTGATCTATCATTCAGTCAGGCAGAAAGTATAATTGTTCCGGATTTTCTGTTTACACTGGACAATTAAGACTTTCATAAGGAACACGCATAGAATTAAATATTTTTAGGCATGTATTCCGAATAACATTTTATCCTGGCACCAACAAGTTTTTCATATATCGTTTAGAATTAACGAAATTTCAGACGCCTTTAATTCTCCATACCGAATATACAATCACAAAAATCCTAGTAGATACGCTAAATCATGCGTATCATCGTTTATATTTCACAAGTAGAGTTCTCTGGATTGCGTCTCGCATCATTAATCTTTACACACAATATCATTTTCCATTTTGAATATCCATGCTAATTGCAAATTGTAAAACGTCGTAAGATTCGCAGTCTACAATTATTGTTAAAATTTTGTCGATCTAATCAACAGTTTGGTATCTCTCGATACATTTACATTCCGTTGATTAAAAATTTCTTATCGATATGTGTCTAAATATTTAACACAAGATGTATACATTCTCATTTCTACGTTGGTTTTCAATGCTATAAACTATGAATTTAATTAACTATTAAATTATTTTAAATTATTGATTATTAAAATTATTAAATGTTTATTAAAATTAGTGTTTAAGTTCATACTATTAAATATCTCTTGGCAAACTGAATTTGCGAATACTGATTTGTAAAGGAGTTCTACGAAAAAAGTTCATAAAATCTCATACAGAATATTATAACTGTGTCATTGTAGAAATATTTCTAATCTTAAAAATTATGTCTTTAATCAATAAATTATTGGAAAAAATCTAAATAAATGATTTCTATAATCAGCTGATCATTAAAATGCGAAAAATATACGTACAAACGTATACGCTTCATTCATATATTTAGGGATATTTCCAAGTCGATTTTTCAATTTGTATCTAATAACCAATTTAGTTGTCTTCACTATTCCACATTAATGCACTATAAAGGCTGTTGTATTTGAGATATATGATGCAACGGCAGAACATTAGCATTTTAACCGATGAAATAACCAACATATAGAAATAATTTCTACTAAACACAATGATATATTGGATATTTTATCGACCAAAATACATTACGTTATATTTTTGTACTTACAAAAAAACATATGAGTGTCTCATCATTCACTATCATTTCTAAATATTTTAGAATTCTTTATATATAGTTGAATTTTTCTTTAAATAAGCTTTAATTCGTCTAAACATGTTTTAATTTCCAAAAATGATAACGATGGAGTATTTTCCTATACAGCACAGATTGTTCCAACATTGCAATATTGCATCAAACTTCCGTATTGTATGGGTTAAGAGCTATAACAATTTCCCAATTTTCATTGAGAGATAATATTTTCAAAAAATTTGAATACATCTTCAAAAAAGTGCTTTTAAAATTACAAAACTTTTGTTTTGAAACATCTTTTTGCATTTACTGCTTCAATAATATACACATAAAAATCAAACTTTTTCAAGGGAATGTTACATCCTCTTAACATGCATAAAAGTACTTATGAAAGAGTACATATCTCTTATTTTGATCTATATCAGATATTTATGTATATGTTTCTTTATTAGATTTTTAGGTGCCTTTAGTGCGCATCAGTATGAAATAATCAAGCGACCGAATTCGCTATAAGGCCCATATTTTGCATGCATATATGCTTTTTGTAGCCCATAAAACGGATTTTCGCTTTATGCGAAATGCTTCGGATACACTCGTTAAAGCGACATCAATCGGTGTCACTGGACGAGGAGGGACGGATGTCTTGCGATAGTTATTTTAGCTCATAGCTTCTTCTGATTCATTATTGTACTATATTGGATTATGACATCAGATGCGAGAGATTGCGCTTATGATATGAAATAACACTATACATCACATTCATAGAAGCGATTATTCTCGCACAATGTACATCAGAATAAATTAGTCTTTTTATATATGCTATCTGTATTCAATAAAATAAGTTTAAATGCCAGGTTCTCTTTTCAATTTATGAATAGATAGTCGTAAATCTTAATAATGAGACCTACTTTGTTAAAATAGGATAACGTTCGTTAACGTAATAGGTAAGATTAAATTACATAATCACTTATTAATTTTCGCCTGACGAATACACATTTTATCTCTGATGAATGTCAATCCATCTTTTTCCTGATTGCGTAAAATGCATCTCATAATATCTAAACCACGAGAGAAGGATAAAATAAATAACATCTAACTTTTGAATTCAGCAGAGATTAACCTGAATATATCTGGCATTATTAGTAAAAGTTTATGGAGGACTAAATGGGGAATTTTATACATTTTTTTATTTTATCGAATGAAAGTAAGGTATTTGAAAAAAAAGTAATTTATATTATTGAATAGTGCAAGAGAAAGATGGTAATTTATATTTTTTTGTAGATGTCATAACTCAATATAGTTAACAGTAAAGAAGTCTTACGTATTATTCTCCGAGGTGCAGCAATATAGTGTCGAAGAACGAAGCGTCCTCGATAAAGGAATATCGAAGAGGAAGAGACTTAGGCACGATAGGTCGTACGTTGTCGGAGTTGCGGTAGATATTGGAGAAGTTTCCTTGTCCCTTATTCGACGCTATCTACGACCGCACTGTCGTCCAAAGTGTGAAGCCAATTGAAGATCATCATGTTCCTTTCATACTTGGACAGCTGATTTCCACGTTCTCTCTCAACGTCCCGTATGGTCAACGCATGATTTCGCTCCTTTCGCCCAATCAAGGAAGCACCAGGAACTCCGGCGGCTGTTCCGGGCACCAGCAAAGTGGTACCATGAGAGCTCTGTGCCGCGGTAGCCGCAGCTTCTAACTGATCTAGATTAAATTCACTCTGCGAAAGGCGCTCCAAAGCGCGGTACGTGGTCAATAACCTAATGGAACATGAATAAAACACTCTATTTCTGCATATTTTTTGTATTGAAACCTGAAACGGTGTGACTTAATAACTTTAAGGTGTTTTTAGTTACATTCACTTCAATTACAAGAAAATGTACATAAATGTCTCGTTCTAATTTTGATAAAATTTAGATGAAAGTTATCCTTTCCAAAGAAGCATTTCTCACTCTAAGAATATTTGTAAAAAGATATATGTTTCTTATCTTGATTTATATTATAAAGCACACAAAACTCAAAATTAGGAAAGATGATATTATACACTTATGTATATTTCCTTCTTAGACAAAGCCAAATATAAATATAAGAATAACAAATATACAACTTATTCTAGATAAAAGAATTAAAACTAAATTGTCAGAAGACAAGTACAAACGTTCCGTCTTTTTTTGTTCCAAAAAGTTGTATAAAAAAAAATTCATGAATTTTGAACCAAGAGAAAAAAAAAGATTTTCTTTATCAATTACTAACCTTCGGCGTATGTAGTTCTGTCTGACTTTCTTATTGACGGACCTCACGAGATCCGCTCCAGTGAAGGGCACAGGTGGTGGTGGCGGTGCCGGTGGTTGTGGTGGTAATTGTGGCACCGATTGAGCGTTTGATGAAGATTGCTGCTGCGATTGGAGCTGCTGCGACTGCGACTGCTGCTGCTGTTGTTGTTGAGGCTGCTGTTCTTGCGCGGTTCCTCCATGCGGGCTAGGAAGCTGGGACGTACTGGCCACGGGTTCACCCACGGCAACCCAAGTGCTACAGGACCTCGAGGCATGATCGAGTCTGGCATGTTCCAGCAGCAGAGTATTGCGCTGGGCAGTGTCGAGAGCTAAAGCGGATACTGCCGTTCGTAGGCCACCGGCTCCAGCTGCGTCTGGGCTAGGAAGCTGCGACACATCACTCGTACTAAAACTCTTACGCAATCCCAATGCTGACGACAGAACACCGCAGCTGCGAATTAGTTCGTTCTCTTCCTCAAACCATAAAATCTCTGGAATGTCTGCCGGCCTAACATAAAATGCATAATAAATAAATACTAAGTCAAGAGTGAAACAGTTGCTCTTCAGCTATCTCTTCAGCACCATAGCTATTGTTTTACGAACCTGTTGCCCTGAATCTGTCGAGAATCTGGTTTCGGTGAGGGCCCCCGTCCGGTGAGTTGCGCATCGCTGTAGGATTTGAAAGTAACCAACCTGTTGGCGCTGCGCAGATCGCTTGCGATCGATGACACGCTGAAGAGTGACAGGTCGGTGGTGACGCTCTCATGACTCGGTGAGCGCAGCATCCGTGAGGTGACCTGCAGGGCCGGACATTGTGTGGTCGACAGACCACTACCTCCACTTCCGCCGCCACCGCCACTGTCACCACCGCCGTCATTGCTACTACAACATTGCGCGCACATAACCGTGGGTATCGGTGAAGCCGATTTTGTTTCGTTTTCGGACATTTTACACTTGTTCACACTTGATGTCCGTTTCTCTATCTATTTATCTCTTTTTTTTGTCTCCCGATGCTTTTTCTCGGTCGTTTTAGTTTCTTCCGCGGTAGCTGTAACTGGTTTACGTCATGCTGAACGTCCAACGTTTCTTCTTCGTTTCCAGAGTAACAACTGTATGTAATACACAGAAAAGATAGCTTAGCGATACAGCACAATTAGGATAAGAATTATTAAATAGAAATTTTCTGGAGAAGCACTTAAATATAAAACTTCCGTTTTATTATGGCAGCCATATTTGATTATAAAGAAGAAATTCGTTTATTAATTGTTTTCTGATATTATACACAAATAAAAACAAATAACTTTTTTGCATATGATAGAATAGATTTTATATATACAAAATATCTCCAAAAAAGAGATTTTAAAGGCATATAAAACAATAAAAAATAAATTAAAAAGTCCTAATAAGTCCTAATAAATATAAATCCAAAAACGAACGATTGCCAAGAGACTCTTGATCTTCCTTTAAAGAATAAAACATCGAAATTAGACATAATATGAATTCGGCCAAATCTAACAAACTTACTTTTTGGACAAGGCACAACTTTATACTAATTTAAGTTGCTCCTTAAAAATTTATTCAAAAATCGGTCTAAAGTTTGTAAAAAAGATTAAGAGATATCTTGATTCCGTTCATTTTCGCATCTATATGTTTTATTAGGACTTTTTGACTTATTTTTTCTTATTCAGAAATAATTAATTATTAATATGCCCTTAAAGTCTGTAACCATTTTTAGAGACATGTATATACGAAGATTTCTTTTTTTAAAATATTTATTAATTCACGGACTAAAAAGAAAATTATTGGTACGTATTGGCAAGTTTATTCCATCCAATTAGATCTGACACATGCAATATAAAACTTAGCTATGCTAAATATAAATTATAACTTCTCGCTTCCACATCATAATTTAATATGCAGTGACCAAACAAAAGTTTAAAAATATATAGTTTTTGTAGAACATCAGTATACTATTATTATAACTTTATTTTATGAAGTATGTAGTATAAAAACAAATTTATTTATAGTCTAAAAAGATAATTATGGTAAGACTAGAATGTTAATAGACATTGTAAATCACATACGATATCACATATCGCAGATTAGTATGAAGATGGAGAAACTATTATCTAATCGCAAGTCCTTGATCCAATCTATAGAGCTGGAATGTGCAGGTAAGGTGCTAAACGCTTTGCACGCCGTCACCACGTGGGCGTGGTAAAGTATAGTCTGTCTTGTAATGTATACGCCTATGATGTGTGATATGCGAGAAAGCGAAAAGCACATTTAATACCGATACAAAATACTGCTAATCCGGATACTAATTAGCAGTAATATTGATTACATCACATTTATAATTTTATCAATATTATAATTTTCCTCTCAACAATATATATGTAATATAATACACGTTGAACGTAATAATTATATTGTCGAGTATAAAATTTATAACATATAAAATATGACGTTATGTTACTGTTAATTAATTGTTTACTAATAAGTAACTCTTTTCAAAATCAAAATATTATTTAATAAAAGTATCAACATATTTAAATCTTTTAATATTAAAATTTTAATTTTTTAAAACAAAATATGAAACAGACATTTTCAAACAAACGATTACTCCAAATGATTACTTCTTTGTTTTCTACAAAGTGTATTTTTAACGCGCAATGTAATTAAAATAAACTTATTACGTAAAATCAAACAGACTCTTTGTGAAATGATTTTCAAATTGTAATTAAAATATTTAATATTGAGAAAGTATAATAATAACTTTTGTTCGGAATTTTTTTAAAGGACAATTAACATATATTTTTAATTTTTTAAAGAACTGTTGTAGTGTTTTTAAAATTAATGTTTCATGTAACACGTTAAGAAAGTTCTAAAAATTTCTAACATTTAATTCAATGATAAATATATAAAATATGAAATTTAATATTAAATTATTTTTCCCCTTTTCCCTATCATCTTTCTCTCCCACTCTTTCTGCCTATCTATTTCTATTTCTATCTCAGAATCGATTAACTATAACCTGAGTTAACTTTTTATTCTCCTTTCTGTATTGCAGAAAAAAGCAATTTCTAAGCTGAAGTCAGCTAAAAGTGAAGTATCGTTCAAATGATATATGGACATAGCTACGTAATCGATAATTATATATTATATTCTGAAGTCAAAGTTCAAGAACTTTTCCTAAGATTGATATTTCGATGCCTTCATCAGCCAGATATTGACTTTCTCGGCCATTTAGTGTGTCATACATGTCATCCAGCGCAAATCGAATAAATTAAAGCCATATATTTTTTAATTAATCAAATCTCTCTCTAACATTCTTTGACAAAAAATACTTTGACAAAGAATACTTAATAGAAAGTTGGCAGCCATTGATATATGTATTAAAAATCTAAAAGAATATTATATAAAAAAAGAATAATATATAAAAAAATATTTTTCTTAACAGTATGGCAAAGTTAGAAGATTGAGAACATTTTGATGCTTTTTTTTTCAAATGAAATGTGTTATATTTCTAATAAAAATCATAAGAAACTCTTCATTTTAACTATTTAAATTATTCCAGTTTAAATATACTTTCCATAAATATGAACAATATTAAAAATAAAATTTATATTCTTCAATATTTTTAATTCAACATTACAATTTAATTATTTTACGCTTTTCAAACTTCTGATTCTATTTAAAAATTAATCTCTTCATTGTACTGTTTTTCTGCAAACTTATCCTCATTAATAAAAAATATATGAGTAACTATGTTCTACTTTACTTGCCTTCGCAGGTTTCCTGTAGACTAGACATGGTCATAAACTAAACTGTTATATTAGCGCGACTACACGTCACGAACTGCGCTAATTAAATGCGACTACAGATAATATGTGCGTTCAGCCAGTTTATATCAACTGCGCTAGAATCGCGCTTTCTTTTCGGAGTTGATTTTCATCGTGATTATTAAAGCGTCGCTGTAAACTCATCGTCAGCGATGGCAGGCTCCGATAACAAAAGTGAAGGACCGGCGCAGTTCTATAAATACGCACGAATATTCACGATTCTCAGCGCACTTAATGTATCTCGCACTGTCAGCCACATGACGACGCGTTTCGCCGTGTCGAGGATTCCGCCGTCGTGAACGGCGAATCTGTCAGCCGGCTGCGTGGCTCCAACAGAGTCACTCAAAGGAGAAGACCGTCAACCAGGAACGCGAGACAGATATGGCAAGCCACGGAATCGCCAGCGGGAGCACATGAAAGGGAACAACAACCACTGTCCACACTCGCCGTTCTCACACGCGTCGAGCGCGTCGAGTTACGTCAAAGAGACGACACGATTGTTTCCCCTGGGCTCTACGGTTGTCGATCGTGGCTCGGGCTCGCTCACTGCACAGGCGTCGCTATCCACATATCGATCGATAGCTGTGCTCTTCTCTAGTTTCGCCGCACCCCACGCGATTCGGACCTCTCTCGCTAGGACCGAGCTAACGGCCGATCCGCATCCCTTCTTCATCCCTTATTGCAGCGTGGGATATGGACCAGTGGACCGGGCCTAGAGGCCCTGAGCTACTTGATAGAGATTTTGTTACGACCATTCCCTAATTTACAAAGCAAATATCTCTTCACCTCCTTCAAATATATGTTATAATTAAAAATCATTAATTAAATATGTATAAACATTGTTTAATTATATTGTTAAATATGTATAAACACTGTGATTTGTTAAATCATTTAATACTGATAATCTAAATAATTATTGTAAATATATTTCATAAGAATATTGTCATAATGAACAAGTCAATTTAATGTTTAATTGGAAACGATGACCCAAGCTTTCACTCTCCATGCTAGAACGTTCACAATAAATAATAAACTTCAACATCATCATGTAGACTAGACATATATATTTAGACATGTATATTTAGACTATTTATTAGATATTTCGATTAACTTATATTAAAATACGAAGATCTCTCTTTTTGATCGAGAAACTTTGTCGACAATGAGCGCCACTAAAGTTCGTGCAAATGAAAGCGGACGTGGACGGCCAGTTGGTCAAACTTAGAGTGAGTGGGCGATATATATACGCGGCGAGGAGACAGGAGAGATGAGAGCTAAATAGAGCCAAAGAGACGAGATGACGCGATTAGCACATATAGCGACCGTAAGCCGTAGATTAGGGCCTCAGCCTCAGCCTCTCTTAGTTGGCGACGGTGTCTCTCGCGAGGAGGATTCGCCGCTGTGCCGAATCCAACAATATACTCGGCGAGTCCGATTGGTCGGCTAAGACCAATACTCTTACGTCCTCAAGAAAAACGGTAAGTTCATTTTTGTCGCGATTCTTGTTCATTAGCGGCTTTTAGCTTGTCGTGACTATAATGGAATGGAACGTTTCCAATTTCACCAAATAACAAATAATTAAAAAAGTGTTACGTGAGATTCAAAACTACAGTTTACTTCAATTACATGAAATTCCGTCTCTATTATCGTTGCGTGGCTTTTGAAACGTTCAAAGGCTTAATTAGAGAATTCATCTAATTGGAGCAATCAATTGAAAAAAAAAACACTCTTGGAGAAGACTCCGCGTCCTCTCTATAAAATAAAGGTATTTAAGATAATAACATTAATGCACATCTCATATTAAAGTATTGGAAATAATATCTAATATACTCATCATGAAAGGATTTATTGTTCCGCTTTGAACAATCCCATTTGCAGCCTTTCAATGGAAGTATTATTTCTATTAATTATTTAAAACCTAAGTCTAAATTAGAAACTTTTAATATTAACAATTATTAATAATTCTGACTGTGATAATAAAATAATTCAACTCGTTCAGAATTTTAAATGTTAAATTTTTGAGGTTTCGAGATTTACGAGATGAGAATAGCAATGATGAAAGGAATTTTCTTAATTGCAATTTGATATTTTGCATATAAAATGATTTTTAGTATTGAAGTACGATTATTTTTAAATTTATGTTCATAAAATGTTCTTAAGAATGGAAATGATGCTCTTTCTTATAGTTCTCTAATTAAATGCATTCACATTAGAAGATCTAATATATATACACACATACACACACACACAC
>NW_017259490.1:4594079-4596018 GCF_001594045.1 Atta colombica | reverse complement strand
ACACACACACACACACACACACACACACACACACACACACACACACACACACACACACACACTCACATATGTATTATATATAAATGTTTGAACAAGTTTATAAATACCTGCGCTTTTTTTACTAGAGACGATGGCAAGCTCCTCAGAGGGAGACACCGTCAAGCCGACGAACACGAACAAATCAACGACGACTGGAATCAACATTCTCACATCCAAGGAGGGTGCGAGAAAACGACGACGCTTGGAATCTCTGACAACGAATTCGGAGATCCCTGAGAAAACGCAGCGACGCGACGAGTCATGCAACTTCTATGCGTAAGAATATTATTTGCAATACAGAATTTCACATGTAATATATATCTACCATTAATTATCAGTATATTAAAAAATGCATCAACGACATGTAATTAAAAAAATATTTATTGAAATAAAAAAAGTTTTAATTATATATACAAAAAAGAAAAAAGTATCATACAAATATTTTCAAAATTTTTAACGCTTTAGTGAAATAAAAATATTCTTTGAATCAAAGAAAATGTTTAAAAGAAATAATTTAAACTGTAAAAAAGAAGAGATAAGTTATAGCCATAATAAATATAGAAATACGTACGTAACAAATTTAAGATTTCTTTTTATAAACTTAAAAGTACTCTCGTAAATAGTGAAGCAAAAAATATCTATACTACTATAATTATTACTATAATATCGTATCCTGTATTTAATTGGATTTTATGATTCCAAAAATGTGAGGTCAGTCAATCAGAGAATATTATTTGAAATTAATTACATATTCTAACACATAATGCATTTTCACCCTCAGCGAAACAAGGACTCAGCACATAGAAGACAAAAAAGACTCGTCACAGCCACGCCTGAAAAAAAAGGATCAAACTATTCCAATAAATTCACAAGATGTTCGAATGTCACAATCTTGCGAAACAGGCGTGAGACAAAATGATGCGACTAGATTAAGGAAAACGATACAATGGCTTGAGGAAGGTGCGCGAAGGTTACGCGAGGATCTGGCGAATGTGCGAACCGAATTACATGAAGAACGAAGGGCTGCAAAAATTGCCAAGAGAGAGTTTGAAACTGCTCTCAGAGAAGCCAGATTTGCTGAGGCTGCCAAATATCAATCAATCATAACCGAATTAAAAACCAGGTAAAATATAAATATTTTTACCTACACTGAAAAAAAATATAGTCAATTTTAATAAATATTTAGTTAAACTACTGCCAACTAAATATTTATTAAATATAAAGATATATTTATTTGATACAAGAAATGTTAATTCGATTTAATCATTTTTTTTATTGAACTTTTGAAAATATTTACTTATTGTAAATAAATGTTTAGTTGGCAGTATTGAACTAAATATTTATTAAAATTAACTTTTAATTTTTTTCTCAGTGTGAAGCTTATCATGATTCAATCTTTTTTATTTCTCTCTAACAATTTCGGTTCTCAAGTCTAAAAATTCATAGTAGTCTAAAAATTCATTTGTAATTTTTGAACTTGAATTTGAAGACTGTCAAATAATTGGTGTTATTAAAAAAAGTACCGAAGGTAATATTTTCTGTCAGAATCGTTCAATCTGCGTCGCCATCGCCGTCACCGTCGCCGCCATTCAAATCGGATCCCGTGAAAGATGAGAGTCACAAGCGTGAATTATCAACCCTCAGAAAACGCTTAGTTGAAGCTGAGGGCACGATACGAAGACTCGAACAATTGGTGAAATCACAAGCGAGCACTACTCGCAGTACCAATAATACTTCTTCCTACGGTGATGCGCGCCGTCTGGAAGTGGAAATACGAAATTTACGTGCAGAAAACGAGAAACTCGAAGAGAAATTGCGTGTAAGAGCCAATCCTTTAATCTTTTAAATTTGCAGGATTTAAACTTTAGAAGGACTTTGAAATTAACTTAGATTAAGTGAT
>NW_017259490.1:4576996-4593979 GCF_001594045.1 Atta colombica | reverse complement strand
ATATATATATATATTTACAATTACATTATATATTTCCGATATATATTTCTATTTATTTCTGATTTATTTTAACAAGTTTATCATTGATTTATTACGTTCACAATAAACGTCATTCTTTTTATGATATAGTTCTCACTTATAAGAGATATTTTTACATTTAGATCGCTTTAAATGCCGAGAAAACTCGCATCGCTGAGATACGAGCTCAACGGGAAAATCACGAAGCTGAACTTTCCGCATTGCGAAAATCACTTCGCAGCGAAGCTATAAAAATGGTAAATAATTTAGATATCGAAAGTATCAATAAATGGCTTAATAGCTCTTAATAATTATACGGCCGTGACGTCGCTCGAAGCAAGAATAGCGAATAATATCGCTGAGGGCGATTCACCAGTCGGGCACGTAAAAATATCCTCCTTCACGAATACGAGAGCGCTAGCGTCAGCACGAGACTCTTCGAAGATGCTTATTAAAAAATTATGCCCTGCGGTATTGGTCTGCACTAGAAAAGGGTTTGTCCAAAATGCAGCAGTCCGGTCGGACGCTTATTCGGACAAAAGTTTTACCAACACGGCGAACAGTTTGCCATAGGCATCGACGAAAAAGAATGCCCCTTGCTGTGCGATTACTCAAAATGATCGCGCGTTTCCCACGCTATACATTCTTGCCCCGGAATTTCGGATGTGATTCAACAATTTGCAAATTATAGGGCAAATCGTACGTGCAGCAATAAATATGGAAAATTATGTATCTTCTCGAAATATTAGTTTAAATAACTGATTTTTTTAAATTTAATCCTTTCGATGTTGATATAAGTAAATAATTCGACAAATCGCTATAAAAAATTGTGAATTTTTACGAGAGTGAATTTTTTAGTTTTTTTTTTTATTCTGTTATTTCAAACATATCAAAATAAAAAAAAATATTTTAATGATTTCTTTCTCTAATCACGAAGGATTAATTTTGTTTTAGTTTCATTTGTAAAGTAATGCGACAGTTATATGTATAATGAATGAAAACTTACATCCAACGATTTATTTCAAGCTATGTCTAATTTCTACCGCGTTACCGCGTCCGCATCAGACGCTATATTTAATTCTAATATATTTATTCCTATCGGCACGCCGTGTAACTCGGGGAGATACTTCCCGCTTCCTAGCATGCCACTACATTGCGGTTGAAATCGTGCAGTAATGTTGTCTACCGCATTGCCAGCGTAGACTAATACGATCGCGACCTGATTCTTGGCAAGCAGCCAAATATCGGAGATAATGAAAGGAAACTAAGTCGGTTTTGGCATATGGGGCCAAAAATGAAGAATTATGAATCTCATTTATTTAATGGAAGCCTAATAAAAATTAATTTGAGCATCAAATTCATGGGATAATTTTAATAATAACTGATCATCTATTTAAAATGGTAATTATAAGAAGGTAAAATAGACTCTTTTGGATTTTTAAATCAAATTTAAAATATTTAAAGTGAATCGAATATTTTAACGCTAAGAATTGAACGAATTCAATTGTAGGTTTCATTGTTTTGAAACGAAAATGCCGTTCGAGGGATTATCAACTGACGCGGCGCTCGTTTATGTATACGGCCGTCACGTTCCGATCGTAATCCGATCATGGTAATAATTGATTTAAGACTTCCGGTCGCCAAATGATTCATCGTTCTCAGAAATCATGTATTGCTATCGTGTGCAACCGGAACAAAAAGCACGCGCTCGTACGTGCGAACACCGTGAATGCTTAGAGACATCGATGGATAACGCGGCGTTTCTCTCATCCCACACCTGTACAGACAAGGTGAAGGCAAAAAGGCCCCCGGGGCCTGACAAGCCTGACTGAACGCGGTGGGACGAGGTGAGAGCTCGAAAGCGGTACGAAAGGGACCGATCGCTGCCCCTCCCCTTCGTCATCGCTGTGTATCCCATTCTTCGTCGCGATCGCTGGCGATGTTAATTTTTCTCATTGCAACTTTCGCCATACGTGTCCACGCGCGAGAGATCCGCCGCATTCAAACGAGTTTTGCGGATTTTTGCAGATGGATGAGCTGCGTGGCAAGAGCCGAGAGATTGAGAAGCTGTCGAAGCTCTTGAAACGTCGAAAGTTGGCGCCGGCGGAACAAGAGATGGTGAGTATTTGCATTTATCTACCGTGTTTCCGCTTCCGCGAGATATATCGCGAATACGATACGTAAAATCTGGTATTTTAAAATATCAGGATCTCTAATGTTCGTATCAGACTAGAAACTGAGATCGAATTTGATCAATCAAAGAAAGGTCCATTGATATTGGTTTTCTTTTTTCTGATTGGTTAAATTTAATCTCAATCTCGATCTCAATCTCGATCTTTATTTCTAATTTTGTATAATGCAAAGCCTTCAAAAATAGCTACTTAGATAAATTGTATGTACGATATTAGTTTTGTTGAAAATTAGTTTTTTGTTTAAATAAATTGTAATAAATGCATATTATATTTTAAGATTTTAATTCAAAATTAAGTGTCATAAGTTGATTTCAAATCGAAATTTTATCTAATATTCATTTAATTAAAATTAAATGTTATAAATATCAAGTTGAATAATATTTTGTAAAGTTAAATAAGATTGGCATTTATATATTTAAAATTTGCCAAAATCTTTTATTATTTAATTCATTACTGTTAATATCGTATCATAATATTTTTGTGATGAAAAAGATACATCAATTTTGGAAGAAACATTGTCGAGAACATTAAATACATTTATTAATGAAATTTATAAACTTTATAAATCGAATTTATAAACTTATCTTTTTAAAAGCTTCTTGTTTTCAATCGCTTATAATTATTCTGTTTTCACTATTTATAGACTTTCCACATTTTAGTAAAAGTTAATTCCAATTTGATCACAGAGTTAAAACATGACCTATATATAGAACATTCTATTGTATATCACATGTATTTATTCATAGAAATTTTTTTAATGATTCTACTACTTTTGAAAAAAGTCCAGAAACATTATAAATAAGATAATATTTATATTTTCAATACTTTCAATCTAATAATATTCACTTTAAATATTGAATTATTTACAGCACATTACATCTGTTTGATCGTTTATCACGAAATAAATATCAATAGTCTCTTTTGTCTCATTCTTGTCAGATATCTCACTCTGAATTCTTCCTTATTTCATTCGTTCTCAGATATGCGCGACGGTAAAGAACCGTCGTGTGAACAATCCAACGGTTCACCCTGAGGACCGGTGCACGCGATTATCATATCGTGTGACTTCCGATGTAAGTTTATACAGCATCAAGTTCCTAGAAATCTTTGACATGGACACTCGATTCGTTCAGAGTTAAAATCAGCGACTCAGTATATACTTGATTTCTTAAAACTGCCATCTGTCATAATAACAGTACTTGTGTTAAATATCATTTTTAAAGAATATCTTATAAACCAGAAGTTACTCTGTGTCCTATTTACTTTTTTTCTTTGTCAGAGAAGTACTAAAAGAAGTCATTAGTCATTAGAATTACGTCATTAAACGCAAAGCTATAAAGTATGATGACTCGCTGATGCGATGGAGGGTTAATGAACCATTATGTGCAGCGATACCGAAGTGCGCTTAAAACGATACCGCACCGTTTAAGCATCTTAGATATTTGGACATGCTCCAAGAAAGATGCGCTGACAACAGTTAGTCGCTACTTTTCGGACAGCGGTCTTCACTTTCGTCGAAGCGTTTAATGATTCAACGAAGCCATTACGAATCGCTGAATCCAAGGGATATTTCATATCTTGATGGTTCGCTTTTAGCCGAAGGTACTCAGATATCGTGATATCACCGGGTCAACGTACCGGGTCACATCGCAAGACGACCCGCGCGATCCGTGCATTGTGTATTATACGCGTCTTCGTCATCTTAAAGGAACTTAAAGGCCATGCGAGCGAGCGGTCGCAGCTAAAAGGTTGTAGTTATGCGCCGCACAATATAATTGACACCCTTTCCCATCTTATCGCCGCTTAATCGAGCTAGCTAACGGTAGCGCGAGATCTACAGTAAAAGCGGTAAAAGCGATAAAAAAGCTTTCTTTTCTTTGGCAACGGTTTCGTGAACTCTGATCTAAAAAGAAGAAATGGAAACAGGAGAAATGTTTCATTCTCTTCATCTCGAGACTTTTCAATTTCCAATCTCAATCTCAAATCTAATATATACTCTCTCTTTAAGAAACACTCTCCTTTCGCGAAGAGAAACATACACGACCTAACAACCCTTATTGGAAAGCTGCTTAAGTGTTATTTCTTTTAATATCAAGAATAATAATGAAAGCTACCGATAACAAAAATTCATTCATTCTTTTTCTTTCCAAGAAAATTCTGTCTTAATTAAACGCTAAATTAGCAAATTGTTCAAATCACACAGGTATGAGAGTGTGACATGAAGATGACACATAGGAAGGTACACGAGCGCATTGTCTCGCGTCACACCCTTTGACGAGGAAGGTGGGAGGGAGGAGAGGAAAGAGGGAGCAGTTATGATCCTAATCTTACGTTTCATTGTGTCTCGGGCTTAAGTTCCTGCCAGGTCAGCAAACCGTAGATACGCCTGTAACTTTCCGAATGGAATGGAAGAGAGGAACGGGTCCGCGCTCGCAACTCCGTACACAGGTAGCGTAGAAGGCCCCCGCGATTATCGGAGGTGGCTCGCTTCAGTCTGGTCTAGACGTCGGCCGTGCGCGCACCATTCTTCCGACGCGACGTGTCCGCCACCACTTTTCCGTGCGTGCCTCGGGTGTGACACACGATCGAGGGATTTGCAGAATCTCTCTGTGTATCGTTTACTAGGGATACCGGCGTATACCGACATCCCGGTATTCCCCCTTTCACGCCCGTTATATGAATTCTCAACATCAACGTGCGCTTCATGGGGTTCGCGTGGAACGAGGTAAGGATTACGATCTGCGTCTCCCTTGTTTCCTCTCTCATTTACACGTGATTATCCATTGGTTTCCGTTACGTTCAACGCGAAATTGTAGCTTCCCTTAAATGAATTAATCATTTACGGAGCGATTATAGATATTATATTCTAAAGTGTTACTTTAAAAAAAAAAAAAGATAAAGGAGAGAGATTGACAATTATAAATTTGATTTTAAATTTTATACTTTAAAGTGTCACTCACATAGAAAAGTAAGAGAGAAAGAATTGGCAATTATAATTTTTAACCTTTACGCTACAAACAGCTACTATAAGAAGCTTTCACCTATGTGTTCATCGCATATGAGAAATCATTATAGTGAAAATTTTCACTGCACATATGTAATGACATTATAAGGATTCATCGTTAAAGCAATGTTATGAAAGAGCATCCTTATTAGGAACATCGTTAAAGAAACTTTCAGTAATTTTTTTATCAACAAATTATTTTTTAATAAATTATGTTGATTGACGATGCGATAAAATTATACATTTCAATTCTGTATGACAATAGTTTTTTTCGAGTATAATTTGTTATGATGAAAATGCTTTTAATTTAGTTTTGTCATCATGTAAATTAATCGCTATGATATTAAAAAATACTTACTAATAATAATAACCAATAATTGTACATTAACACACAAATAGTATTTTTAATTTTTTTCTTACTTATTATTTAAATAATATTTATTTATTAAAAATCGCCAAATTTTAATTTAAAAAAATTGCAAATAAAGCGAAATAAGAAAATATTAAAGCAACGAATATAATCCTAGTAATAATAAAAAGTAAAAAATGTAAGCAGAAAATAAAATAAAATAATAATTAGATTCTATTATAGAGATATAATTCACAAATTAAAAATATTGCGAATAATGTACTTAAAGAAATCTAATATTGGCCAATTTAATATTAAAGGATATTTCAAATAAATAATTTATTGCTTATTTAAAATATTAAAGATCAGCAACAGTGCTTTTAATATTCAAATTAAATACTTAATTACTGCTTTTTAGTATTGAATTGATCAGTATTAAATTTTTAAGGGTATAGACATTACTTAGGATTCCTACAAATATTTTCACTATTATTCTGTGTGAGCAATTGACTGCGATTAAACCTACAGCAATCATCGAGATTAAATATTTTTACGCTCTTATTCCAGTTTCACTGGCGCCTTCTCTTGTCCCTGAGTAGAACGCGAATAGAGTGTAGTCAATCGCGTTCCCAGGGAAATCGACATAAGTTGCGTGTCGTCGACGTACCGTGGGAACAATCTCGTGATGCGGGTCACGATGCGAGAGAGAAAAAAAAATAGCAGAAATGAATATGTCGTACGATTGTAACAATAATTCCCATAATTGAATTATTTTGTCAAATCATTTTGCGGAATAAAAAGTGGCTCCAGTTAGCCATACACAATTGAACCAGCACGGTTCTTGTATAGTATCTAATAATAAGAGCAATTAGCTGAAAGTAGGTATTCTCTTTAAGATTCCTACTTAGTTTTATGTTCCTATATACTTAAAATTAGTTTTCCGTTAATTGGCAGTCGTTACCAAGTTATTACAAGAACTATTACACAAATTGCCGACAATGTGCTGTATTATTTAATATTGTAGGAATTTTAAATAAAAAGTTTTAAATAAAAAGGATTGAAATAAAAAACAGATTCTTAATATGTTTACAAATAAAGGACAATATACATAAATATATAAATATATTAGTCTAATAATATATCATATTAATGTAGCCTGTACGATACATTGTATAATATATTGTGCTAACCGTTAATCCTTTCGTGAAGAGTCATAATAGTAGTTTTCATCATATTTATTATGTATGGAGAATCATAGTGATTGCGTGTATAAACGCGTTGGAACTTATTATTCATCTGGGGATCATCTGGGAATATATAAATACTTGATTTACCTGAATTAATAAACATATACGTTTCAATACTATTCTTCTATAGAAAAGAAAAGTGCTTTTAAAATAGAATAGCATTTTATTACATCATACAGTTTAATTTTTAATTAGCTAGCTTCTCAAAAATTAATTTCAAACAATCGAAATGAAAAATGTTCGCGATTTCGCAAGAACGAAGTAACAAAGTTTGGATATTTAGATTAAAAAATAATCAATATCTATAATATATAATTTACGTAAAACTAATCTAAGACTAATTTTAAGTAAATTCGCAAATCCATTGAAATGTGTCCGCTCGCAGCATATCCAAAGCGGATACTTGCGCGTGTAGGCACGAGCGGACACGTAAGTATGCCTTAAGCACTTAACTATCTACCATTGTCCTCCTTTGAGGCGGCACGCGGGATGAATTTCAATGACTCCGCGACGCGTAAAAAAAAGAGAGAGAGAGAGAAAGAGACGAGAGAGAGAGAGAGAGAGAGAGAGAGAGAAAGGCGGCAGCGATCCGTCGCGATACCGGCTCCAAACAGAGCTGTTATTTCACCGGATGCGCTTCCTCGCTTCGTCTCGATTGCAAGTGGAACGACCTGCACGCGAGTTCTCCCTTTGATTCTATCTTGAGCCTTCAAGAATCAGCGGGAAATACTCTCGGGACGAAAATGACGACGGCGCGGCGCCAGTAGGCAAGTACCTTCTCGACAACTAACGATACCAGCGATACCAGCCACTCTCGGTGAGCTACTTCACAGAAGAAAGTTCCCAATCTTCCTTCCCACCATCCCCCTCATCCCCCAGCAACCGCAAAGATACGAGCGCGAGTCGTGATACATCGGTGCATAAGAGCACACATATATTAGCGTGCAATCGAGCCCGCGGTCACGTTACCACCGGACCGGATCACCTCGAGGATCGCCGTCGCGGTTTCTCTATGTACCTACTTAACAACACCTTCGCTCAACCTCGCCTCCTTAATCCTTGACTTTATAAAGAAATCCGCGCGGGCTATAAGACGAATGATCGAGAGAGAGAGAGATCCGGCAAAGCCATTTTTCTATATCCTTTTTTTCGCGAGGAACTACGATAAAGTTACGCTTCCAAGAATCTTCGTGACATTTGGCGCACCTCGATATCTTTACCGCTGTATCTCAGCTGATGAGTCAGGATCTTTTAGAAGATAGGTCCATACAACACACATTTTATCCGAAGAACATCTTTAGGATATTCTCTGGATACCTTTAGGATGTCCCTCGGAGATTTGTGCTGTATGAGGAGGTTTAATCATTCTTTTTTTTTTTTTTTTAAGAAGGTAATCGATAATCGTCGTTAAGAAGATCTGAGGGATGATCGAAGTCCAAGTTCGTGGTCAGACCACAAACACGATGTTCATCTGTACAGATGCATGAAAGACCTCGACGGCGTGGGAGAGATGCACTGAGATGCGCGCTTACGTAGTCTCACGTCTACACGCGGTGCTATGTAATTCCAATCCAATCGTTGCGGTCATGATATTAATAATACCTGAACGGTGGGCGTGCACCACAGTGTAATTAGCAACTTCCTCTCTTAATAAGAAGTAACGAGCATGCATAGGAAGGACGATACGTTATATGTTGTAGTAGGTGTGTTTGGCACCCACGGCACGTCCTTCGATAACGCGGACATTTCGATTTTATATGCGGGTCGGCGAGCGCGAGTAAAGCTGACAATGAGAGCGAAAGTCGCGCTTCGAGCGCGACAGACAGCGTACGAAGGCTTGGCAAGAATCGAATGTAATAATAAATCATAAGTGAGCGTTATGTTATCGTGAACATATTGAAAAAAATATATATGTCGTAGAACTACCATTTTTGAAATCTTATTTTATTCTAAAAATTTTATTTTAATTTAATCGAAATTGCAAGGAATTTAATATATTGTTTCAAACGCTACGTATTCAAAAAGATTGTAATTTTTAGAATTCTTTGCTGGTTCAAAAAAAAAATAGAGTTTTGTTGTACATTTTTTTCATAAAAAAGACATTTCGAAGTATCAAATTTTGAAATAAAAAATTTAAATACATATAAATCTAAAAATAATTTTGTTGAATCATTTAAATAATTATACAGAACGCTCAAATTGAAGTGGCTAGAATATTAACTTTTTGTAGTATCGCTCATTATACTTGTGATTCGTATCCATAATTATTTTAATAGTCCAAAATTATTTTCAGATCTGTATGTATCCAGCTAAATTTTTTTAGATACATCAATAAAATCATCTTTAATGTTAAAATTAAATAATTTATATTGATAATTAGTTTTATATGCTTCAAAATTTGGAATTTTGTATATTATACAATATTATATATACAATATTATATATTTGCAGAATTAAAATTATATTTACAAGATAAAAAAATGTTTTACATTTTTATGGAAGGAGTTCTTTATAAACTGCATAAAAGAATAAAACTATCTTATACTCTCGAATGAAATAAACGAATAAAGTAATTCAGTACGTAAATCTTGATTGATGGATTGCGTGTTCTATAAGGAAGTTTCGTTGATCTTTAATAGACCATAATACATTAGAAATACGCAAGCCATCCGAGAAACACGCGGACGGATTACGAGATCATAAGCGGGGGTGGGAGACGATCGGTGAAAGTGAGATTAGGTACTGTATGAAATGGTACAGATTGAATTAAGATGCCGCAAACAAGATTCTCATAAGATATCCTAAATTTAACCTGTTTACAGAGTGTACGAATATATAAATAGATATATTCCACTGCATTACATATATAGAACTTCTAGAAATGTGAATGTCTATTATATATAGATATTAAATTTTGTGTGTGTATGTGTGTGTGTGTGTGTGTGTGTGTGTGTGTGTGTGTGTGTGTGTGTGTGTGTGTGTGAAAAGAATTTTAATATTCTGAATATTAAAAAAATCCAAGTCATTATATATACAATAATTGGATAATATATGAATAGAGCAATATAAATAAAAAATAAAATAATAATAAATAGATAAAAATAAAGGTTATTTATATTTCTTCTAGCTTCTTAATCGTCATATTATATAACGGTTCAAATTTCTTTTTTTAATTTCAATTTTTCCGCAGTTATAGAAAAAAATGCTGCAACAAATAACTATAGGAAAAACATAATTTACATATAATCATTTTTCTACTTAACGACTTAATTAATACGTGAAGAAATTTTAGAGGAGTTATTAGATATCCATAAATAATTAATTTTTCCGAGATTCGTGATGTGAAACAATATGATTTCTCCATTTTTCAAAAATTAATGTCTTGGTATCTCTCTTGATATCTAAAAAAAAAAAATAGATCATGTTTTTACTTAGAAAAGAGATCCAATTTTTTATCAGTATTTATTAATTACTAATTTATTGGAACATTTTAATTATTGCTATCAATAAATATATAATTATTATTATATAAAAATCGAAGAGAATCGAATAAAATTGTTACGAGTGAAATATCCGCAACATTTTGGAAAATAGCGTTAATTAAATACTTCTGTGATCATTGCTAATGATTGTGGAAATTGCTTTCAACGCATGTCCGATAACTGTACGGCAGATGTCGAATAAATATAAGAAAACGTCGGGACAAAACAAGATGAGACGAGTGGCGAAGCGCGGATAACGGTAACGCGTGACGCGCTCGTTTCACCTGTCCCAATATGTCTTATATCCGATATAGTCGATCCCCCTGGCCCAAAGAGAGAAGAAACGAGCCGGTGTAACGAGCGCGCGTGTCCAACAATTTACATATATGGCGCAAAGTGCATCATCGTGCGTACGGCAAGTGTGCAAGGTGCAATCAGCTCTCTCGGCGCATCTCGTACGTTCGTGTGTACTATACACACGCTGCACATTGATATCACCTGAGAAGGAAGGAAACCGCGAGACGTGAAAGAGGGAGGAAGAGACTTGCGCGGCTGTATGTCAGGGGGCCAAGCTAACGGTCCACCCAGACTCTCAGGACTCTCTGTAATCCAATCGTTGCAACGCAACTCGCGTCTACTTTTCTCTCTTTCTCTCGCCTTCCTTTCGCGGCTTCCCGACTCGTTGCACATATGTCGTATCGGACCGTGACGTTCATCCAGAAGACTGAATTCACTGAAACGATCGCGATAGGTTTCTGCTACTTCCTTCCGAAGAACGCCAAGAAAAATAATGTAATTTTGCTGGCTTTGAAAGAAAGCCACATTATTATGCTCCTTCCTTTGAAAATTCAATGATTTTTTTTTATGTTCCTCGCAATTAAATATGATATCGATGAGACAATGTTGGAAAATAATTGTAATTAAAATATGTTTAAAAATAATATCATTCATAAAATTAATTTAATAATTTCCGTAGAAGTTAATTGCGGAACTTTTTCCTCTTATTTTAACTTTGACATTTAATTTTGCTGCTTAAAAAATAATTTTTATCAGATTTTGTGATTTTTAACGAAAGAAAACACAGAATCTTTGATGTATCTATCTACCAGAATAACTTGTGATTAATTATTTTGATATTACAGATGCGGAAGTTACGGGAGAACGAGGGAAACCGACCGATACAGTCAGCATCTCGCATAGAGAAAAAAAATCTCAAAGACGATGATCACATGGTTCGTTATTCTTTAACGCATAATTATATATAATGAGTAATTTTTTAAATAATTCTGATACAAATAGTTCCTTGGCAAAAATTTTTCTCAGAATTTTATAATTTTCTCACATTTTTTTATAAAATTGGAACACTTCTCAGAAAATCTACATTGTTTCTCAGAATTTTCTATATACAATTATGAAATATCGTAAGATTTCTAAGATTTTTTTGTAAGTATAATTTCTGATGAAATGTTATAAAATCTATTAAATCTAATTAAAAAATATTTTTAAAAAATTATTGTATAAGAAATATTTCTTCTCAGAATATTTCAGAATTCACTTGTGTGAAAAATTCTGAGAGAAGATGTAAACTTTCCGAATAGTTCTGAGTATTTCTGAAAAATGTTCCAATTCATATAAAAATTATAAGAAAAAATTTCACCTGATCTGATGCAAAATTACTTTAATTATTTTTCTGTATAAATCTATTAATATTTCAATTATATTGAGTTGTAGATATAGGTAAGTGATTATTTATTATCATATTTCTCACAATATCTCTCATATCTCGCGATAAAAGTGTATAATGACATAATAAGAATTAAGGTGGGGTATCGTTTAAGGTGAGGTCATATATGCGCGCAATAGAATCCAACAGAGCCATAAATGAAATTGAGGTCGAGCGCCTTCGTGAACTCGCGCTTGAACAGCAGGAAGTCATCGAAATACTTAGACAGGCAGTTAAGGTAATTTTTTTTAGGAAGTATGAATTGAAATTAAGAAATATGAATTGAAAAATATAATTTTTTATTTTTCTCATAAATTTTGAAGACTCGTAATATACTATAATTAATATCATTAATTTGAAAGAAAGATATTTCAACCTTAAATCTGCAAATTAAAAAAAAAACATCAAATAAGAGTATAGACATCTTAATATGAAAAAAAGATAATAGATTATATTGAGCGAATTAAAAATTTGCGTACTAATAAAATCAATCATTCTAGTAGAAACTAAATTTGAAAAATAAAATCGGATATTTTTATGTATTATTTAAGGAAAGAGAGAGAAAGTTGGAGCAATTATCCAACAAGAAGAGGAAGGAGGAATTTTATAAACAGTGGCTAGAGTTAGAACCAGTGGCTGAAGTGGATGATGAGGAGGATCATGAAGATGATGACAGTGCTCTATCGAGTGCCCCATCCTCGATGTCGCCACAACCTGGGGGCTATGGTCAGTGGCAAGGCAATGGTGTCACTAGAGAAGCATATGAAGCCGTTCTTATCGAGATCGAGGATCTACAATCAAGGCTTCTTAAAGAGCAACGCGAGCTATCGCATGCCAGAATTCAAATTTGCGACTTGGAGAAAGCACTCTTGCAAGAGGTAAAATTTATAATTGTAATATAATTGGTGTATAATGGTGTATAATCCTTGACGATTAATTATAATACAATAGACGTATAATTCTTGGCAATTTCTTTTCATTTGCATTATAATTGATACTTATAATAAAAGATGGATTATAATCTAGGAATACATGAAGAATTTTTAGCTTATAATATTGCATACCTGAAAGTTTTATAAAGGCTTTTGCATTTCATAGAGATGTGCTGATCGTGACAAAGAATTAAGTGAGTTGAATGATAAGCTTCGAGCTGCTGAGGAACGAGAAGCTACACTTTTGGTGGAGCTTTCGGAGATACGAGAGCAAAATGAGCTGCTGGAATTTCGATTGCTCGAAATGGAAGAAATACCTATACGCAAAGATACTCCCGATACGGTGGACAGCGGTATCGTTTCACCAGAACCTGTTCATACGAACAAGGTGAGCTTTCGTTTCGTATTGCGCATCAAGCTTAATTTAAATTAATACAGATAAATAACTAATCACTTAAGAATAAAATAACTAATCACTTAAGAATTTTTACTTATTATAAAATTAGAAAGGAATTTTTTATTTATTACATAAAATTATTATTGATATGCTAATAATCGTTCGTGTATCTTCCAGTTATATTTTACAATGCAATGATATTTCAGGATCATTCAACCAACAAACAGAGAAGCCGTGCCGTGGCAACCGTGATACCCTACACAAATGCTACAATGAACTCCATAAAATCTACATCACCCGTGTTACCGCGAAAGCCCCCGCTTACTCTTCAGGAAAGTGGTATCTTTGAAGAGGAAGAAGAAGAAGAAAAAGAATATGAAGAAGAGCACGACATCGAGTTTACTAGCCGCGGTACTCAAACGGAAGCACCGTCCGGTGAACTCCTGCAGGAAGTGCAGCGTCTTCAAGAATTAAGAGCTCGAATTCAGGAACGAGCGGCTAAGATCACAACACCGGTCTTCCATCCGATTGATTCATCTAAGATCTGCTTCGATGTGTCAACAATGGATTCGATAGTCCAGCTGACTTCCTATCAGGAGCGCGTTCGTGATCTTGAAGAGAGACTTGAAATGTATGAGGAAGCTGAAAAGAATCGAGAACAAGAAAAGCGATTGTCTAAACAGCGGGAGGAGGAGCTATTGGATGAAAACTACAGACTTACAGAGAGAACATACTGGTTGGAAAACGAACTGCGGACCATCAGCGCAAAGTGTACCGTCAGCGAGACTAACAATGGAGAGACAACTGTCTCTCAAATGCATCAAATAAAGAACATGAGCCAAAATAAACATCCAGAAGATGTACAGAACTTGGAAAATGTACAAAATCAACTTAAAGATGCAAATTGCACGCGTGCTGTTCAAACCATAGAAACATACGGAAATTACATGGCTACAAAATGTTCTCGATGTCAAGATAAAAATAAATCCGACAAGCAGATCACTCTGGGTGCTGGACGTAGTGTCACGGTAATATATGTTGTATCGATCTAGCTTTTTTTTAAATTCATTTACCGATTTGAATAACTTTATTTTATGTAACGGAGTTATTTCTTCTTTAATTCGAAGTAAACAATAAACGATCATTGCATATTTTACAGCTTATATCCCTAGAGAAGAAGGAGAAGAAAGATGAACTGAAACTCTGTAAATCCGAAGAACCGGTCGTAACTGATCTTACCAAAAACAACTTAAAAAAGAAGGTTAGCCGAAGACGAGTTAGGAATAACGAGCGCGAAATACGGTCCGTGAAAACAGCAAGAATGACAAATGTCAGATTCGTCCACGACTCCTTTGTTTCCTTTGGACGAAGAAATCCGTTGGTCTTGTATCAGGAAATATGTGTTTAGCTTATGCCGTCGCTCTATCAAATTCTTACCAACGAACTCTAATAAGATGGGCGTGGCTTAAAAATTCAATAACACCGTCTAGTAAACTTTCGCTGTAATTCCCCGTTTTCACACCGAAGAAAGTTGTGCTCGCGTTATAATTAAAAGCTGATAGCTCTGCCTAAGTTGATGTGTAGTTTTTGAGAAGCTGGGAATCTTCCTCGCAATAAAGGATTGCGCGGAAGAAAGCGCATGTTCTTCGGAGCGACAGTTTCCAGAAAATAGCGACGAACGGAAGAAGACCGAGGTCGTGGAGAGAAAATGCGGATGAGGAGGTGAGGAAGAGAAGGAGAAGGAAAGCTAACCGACAGCATATCTACCTTACGTCTTTGAACGTACGTATATGAGACAGACGACCGACAGCTCAGTTTTATTTGGAAAACATAAAAAAAAATACAATTATCAAATATGATAGCCAACTGTTCAAATTACAATAAATCCAACAGATTCATCAAAGTATTTGACACTTTGTTAATCTTTTTCCAAACATTTTGTAGAATCTGTTCTCGATAAAATTTGCTATCTCAGATACCGTGCTAACATTTTACTTGCTGAAATATTATGGCGTTGCAATTCTTTTTTTTTTTTTAGTTGCGCATGTGATATTAATATTCTCAAAATTGTCATGTAATAATCATGTTTATATTCTCAAAATTATTAATTACAGTGTAGTGCTGTCTATGACTTTTTATGCATTTTGATTATTCATCGAATTATGTTCAAAAAATTCTGACTAGCTATTTGGACTGTAGTAGAGCTTTGTAGCAAGTTTCTGCCTACGTAGCATAATCACAACATTATACATTACGCGCTTGATACCAGTTGGTGATGGTAACGACTATGCTTCACTTCTCCTATTTTCTTCATCTGTCTCATAGGAATTAGAACTATAGTAAACAAGGAATTAGAACTATAGTAAACAAAATGTATAAGCATAACATAACATAGCATAGTCATCTGAACCAAATAAACATCCAGCATAAAGTTTCCATATTGATATGTTTACATAATATTCTCATTGATCTAGATATTTGATGCTAGATATGCTATGCTTATATTTTGTATGCTATTATCTTATTACCTCTTAATCGCCATGGCAAAATATATTCGTAAAAATAGCGAGCATTTTATTTAAAATAAAAATTTCTTTATTTTAAGATAAAAATACGCATCAAAATTTAATATTTAGCGATATTTATTAATAATATTTAGCAAATTATTATTACACTTTTTCGTTACATTTAAACAGTACTATATAGCAGATTCGATTGCCACATAAAAAATCTTTTAAGTTTACAGTTTTATATATTGGACATTTAGGCAATTATTGTTTTTAATATTAAAGAATTAAAACTTGTACAGCACAAAAAGATTACAGAAACATTCCTGAAATCACTGCAAGATTGCAACACATATATTATGCAGTAATATTTTTTACAATATTTTTATCATTAATATTGCTACAAATTGTTGAAATTGCATGTCTCTCTATAATGTCTGTAATATTTTACCGTAATTCACAAGATTACAATGTTGCTGTAATATAATTGAAAATTTCTATATTGTGCGGGGAACATGTAAGCTTATGCTTCACGTTGTTCTTTACGCAGGTGATCTATTTTCGCTGGAGATAAATGCGAGAAGAGGTTCTCCATCGTCTCTCGTCGTCGCAGACTCTGTCCATCAACCCACGAGTTCCACGGAAGAGTCAATGAACCCGTGGGTAAAATCCGCGGCACAAACGAGGTAAGATAAATTTCTAAACGCTCATATTAATTTTAATAAGTAATGAATCATAATCAGCTTCCTAAGCTTCAAAACTTAGATTCAATCCATTCTACAAATTGGATATCGATTTATGTCTGTGTAGCTGATACTATTTATTCACAAATAAAAGGAGGACGTGCAAAATAAATATAGCATAGAGACACATTAGCGATCGGTTAACTTTGAGTCAATTTACCTATAACTGATCTGACTTCGGTCCTCATTGATTTTAAATCATAAATAACAGTTCTTTTACATAAATATTTTTACAATTTGTTACAGGACAATACGGCTGGCGCTGCTTGGTGTGCCCAAGTGACGATCAGAAATGGTACGTCCTAGAAATAAAACGAGGGCGCCTGCGGATCAAGTGCCTACCTGAACCCTCGGTTTGGCGTACTTCACCTTCCCACGTCACGACCAAT
>NW_017259490.1:4570144-4576896 GCF_001594045.1 Atta colombica | reverse complement strand
TATATATATATATATATCTCCCTCACACGCGAGCGTGTAAATTATATAAAGCGTTATTATAAAATAATTATAACGATGTTTTGTAATAATTATTACAACGTGCAATAATTATTACAAAATAACTTCACGTATGATTCGAAATATTCGCGATTAATGCATTTTTAAGAGATAAAGAATGACGCCCAGAAAAAATCAGAAGAAGACTGCATTAATAGACATGTATTTGTATCAAGCGATATATCAAACGTATCTTCGAATCTTTAGTATGTCTTTATCGAAATTTAAATCCACGTTTCGACGTTTTAAATTTGATATGACAAAAATGCAACTATGCGTGCGTAAGCTAATTTGATGTCACACATCACATGTGTGTCGCAAATTATCGCGCGATTCGTGATACCATACATTCAATGATCCACAAAGACATGTCTGTGTAGTGCTGTTGAGATTTTATAATGTCTATATCAATGACTATTGGAGATTCTATTATAATTTCCATCATACACTGTGTGAGGAGTCGTTAGAAAGAGTAATTGTAGGAAAGTATATATATATCATAAGGAATATATAAATTCCTCAATGATTTATTTCACTCCGATATCTTTTTCTTTTAGCTTTTCATTTTAAACTTTTGCAATTTTACGCGATAAAGTATATAATAGAATTATATACTGAATTAAATTGAGATAATTGCTACCACTGTAGAATATCATTTCATGAATCTTATCGAAACTAAGCTAGGCTTGCGTGTGTCTTTATATTGGAAAAATATATACATGTATGTGCGTATGCTTCAACATTTAATGTTCATATGCGTATTAGTGTGTAAACAATGTGTTTCTAGTCCTACTTTTCGTTCAATCATATAACACAACGAACGTGCCTTAACATCATGTATATCGATCTTGAGTGATTTGATAGATTTAGTATTTTTCGCAAGAAGTGTATATATACAAACACTTACCATATTTATGCTGTATAGATTTTCGGAGCAAAAATTATTCGATCAAGTCTGTTTGACCACTATGGCGCTGTTTGCTTACAGATTCATTTCATATATAGAATTGATTTTATTCGTAACGTGTGTATCTACAAGAAATGAATAAAATTGCCCATCTGTTCTCCGTCTTTCTTTCTTATTATTAAATTGCTAATTTCTAGTTTAAACGAATAGTTTAAACAAGTTTAAACCAAATCTTATTTTTATTATTCAAATAAAATATCATCATTATTTGAATAATACTAATAATTTAATTTCAAATAGTTCACAAAAGATTCTAGTTGATTTATATAATCAATTAATCATATCTTATCATATATCTATGACAAAAGATATAGATTAGAGCAGAATATTTTACAAAATCTGTTTTGGACAAATTTTATTGGGTGCTGTTACTTATTACGATTTGCAGCTATGTCCTTTAATTAATTAGAGGACTTGGATGTGTTCTCAGGGATTTTCGCCTGTTTATCGGGAACTCCTCGTTTGCTATAAGCGGTAGATGCAGCGACACCCATCAGCAAAGATGGCAATGTACATTCCATAAAACGGACTCTTTCGACGAGTACGTTACGCTTTCTCTCCAACGAAGCGTTCCTCTTCTCGTAGCTTTCCAGCATTTGTCTCCAATAATTGCTTTTACTAGTATTAATTTCACTTGCAGTTCTATCTATATTAGTATTTGCCACAGCGGCTGAAGTTCTGGAGAAATCAGCCATCGTTCACAAAAAATTTTGACAAGCTGAAATTAGGTTACTAAATAAACGCGTGAATAAACGCTTTAGACTACATCATGAAGTATCTTCCATTAACATCAACCTTTAATCTTCAAGTTTTGAGTCACGTTAGTGACCGAAATAACCAAAAAAGATATAAAATGATATGAAATGACAAGTGACATGGCAATATAAAATGAAAATGACTCAACATTATTGGAAGTCGTCGGAATTATCCGTGTTGTCATTACGCCGTTATTACTTCAAATTAGACTGAATTTATTTTGTTTATAAATTAAACGAGATGGAAATAGCAGGCGCCGCGAAAGATGTCGCAAACCTTCCTCTTCCTATCGTGATTTCATCAAAGCAAGATGTGCTGATGAGTCGCGACACCCCTTCGTCAACACATTCACAATCTAAAATGCCCCTTTGTCCTGCATATCGCTTCTGCAGGGAGTTAAGAAAGCCTTATCGTTCGCCTATGCTTGATAGCGATGACCAACAGCAAGTAGGTCGAATTTAGAACTCGAATCTGATAAACGCACACCTTTTATGTCACAGTAAAATTTTATAATTTATTTTATCTATTTGATATCGTAAATAATAAGTTAAGAAAATTTGAGTCATTGTAAATAACAGACGTGTGCAAATATTTTGAATTTTATTTAAAGAAATGCTATAGAAGTATTAATAAACATTGCGAAATAAGTACTGATCTTATCATTAAAAATCATTGTAATTTATTTAACGTGTCAATATGTGTGTCAATATTCATAATTAATTTACTCGAGTCTACATTGAGAGGGAAATAACAAATTGCTAACAGATCACGATACTCCACGATTTATTGCAAGCGATTAAAGAAGCTGCGTTAAAATTGATACAATTAATTACGATAGAGGAACGACGAAGGAGAGGCGTAGATCCTCAGATACGTTATTCTGATTCAGAACGATACGAGAGGAGTACTCAAGTAATAAAATTTGTAGATTTATCATTATCACATTTGTGATAAAAAAGAATTAGAAAGAATTAAAAATAAAATAGCACTAATTGTAAGTAACTTCTGTTAGCCGCATAAGCCTGAATCTGGAACCATTATCGCGACCACATCCTCAGTTTGTGCACTTTGTGGCGTTGCACTTCATCTGAAGGAAACTTCAAAGAAACCAAGACAATTCGTAGCCGATAGAGGAAGAAGTGATGGTTATAGTCACGGTATCTTACCGAAACAGCTTGAGAATATGTTATTGAAAAAGACCTATAAAATTCCTTTATCTACCGAAAAGGATAAAAAAAGCGATTTCTCTATTCCGGGAAGTGTATTTGGTTATATTCTTTCCAAAGAAAATGGTCGTATTAATCGTTCGAAAGAACGAGAAAAAGTCTTTTCAAAAATCCAATCCACTGATACGAGCAAGAGTGGATTACAATCAACACTATTGTTTATACGAAAATCTTCCGATAGGATCGCGTCTCAAGATGAGTCTCAACGAAGGCATGATAGTACAAGTCAAGTGTCGAGATACGTTAGTGAGTAAAAAAAAAAACAATTTTATTCCTGAAAGGAATTTCTATATTCTGCTTCTATATTTTACAATCGACTGTCAAGAGATAATAGATGCTATTTATATAAGCAATGACTGTTGTTCGTGTAAAATAGCTAGTAAACATGAATGTAAGACCAGTGAATCATCACATCAATGCATCGTCAATATATCATCTACAATTTGCTCCACCCAAGAAGTAGCGACGCTTACTCAGGAAATGGTAAATCAAATTTATTGCTTATATTAAGAAAATTACATGAGAATAACTCTTTGCTTTCTCTCAGTGAGAAAAAATATATCCTGTTAAAAATATTAATCGAAAAATAGAATGATATATGTGTAATAACTTACATAATAGCAATTCTTTGAACGTACTATGTATTGTAATATTTTAATACTTTTTTCATCGTATTAATGTAATTAATCGTATTAATATAATTAAAAATTTGTAAAATTGATAGTAAAAAATTATAAAATTACGAGCCTGAACAATTAACTGAATTATTTTCAGCTTTGTCCATGCGCGTGTGGATTGCTTGTGAAAGAAGAAACTAAAAGCAAAGGGTCTATCAATCCGATGCCTATATTAAAAGACGAACTTATTAAAACGTACAATATTATATAAACATATAATTTTTATTCTTTTCATCCAATATAAAATATAAATAAATAACATATAAATTTTTCGATTTCTGCAAAATTCATCACACAAATTAAATATTTTCATATTACACATTAATTTTTATTTCAAAACGTCTCGTCTAAAACAAATGATCGCGATTATAAAATAACACGTATTTTGTGTATTTTTCAGTAAACTTGAAGAGTTAGATCTGCATTTAGATTCAAGAAAAATAAAAGTACATGGTGACACAGTAAAGGTCGAGAAAATGAAGATGCAGAAGTTGGAAAAAGACGTGAATATCAAACGTTGGATAGAGGAAGTTGTGCAATTGCGGTTACAAGTGCAAATTGAGGAGCTACATAAAAATATTCAATTTTTCAAACAAGAAAACGAATATATTCGACGCCTTGCAGAAAAATGTCGCTATTTAGCAGAAGACATAAGGAATTTACAGCAATTTCTACCGATTAGAAAAACACATAAGACTGGTGAAGACTTATATTCAAGATGTATAATTGATTTTTTTGTACTTTTAATTTAACACATTATAGAAAGTGCATTATGAAGTTTCAGAATTTACAACAATTAAGCACTTACAAGCAAAATATCACAATCAACACGGAATAATAGCCACATTAACCGGAATGTTTCAAGGTTCAATAAACATTCAACAGATCGCTGCGAAACTATTAGCACCGTTTAAAGAACATTGGAATCCGAGAAAAAAGTATTTTAGATACGACATCAATGAATATAATCGCACTATTAAATTTCTTACACATAAATTTAAAACAAAATCTACGTTTCTATATTTTTTTCAGTATAGCAACGACTCATGTATCATCTGCTTCAGAAGCGCGAGCTTCTTCGAAGGCAGCGAGTCCCGTGGTATTCCATAGATCCAATGTTTATTAAAATATTTTTAAATCACAAATAATACGTGTCAATATAAATAATGAACATTCCATGCATAACTCATTTTGCAAAATAGTTAAAAATTCTTTCACATAACGTTGTAAGTCTAACGATTAAATGTTAATGGCGCGTCATATCGATTTCACATTTGTGCGCGGGATATAGAAAAACTTCCGGCGATCGATCAAATCTTCCAAGGTATTCAAATCAGGCAACACAGATGGAATCTCAAAAGGAAGATTAGGGTGCGCGACTATTAGCGATGCTTGGTTGGAGCTGGAAAATCGAGTATTCATATTAATCCTATTGCGATTGCTGGGTGTGTAATACGCCTCGGTAGACGTCGGTTGTCTGGGATAATAAGGATCATATTCCAGCTCGTTAGGTACTAACGGCTCTAAAGATAGCGTCAAAGCGTGCACAGGAATTTCTGTAGTAGATTTTACGTAAGCGTTAGCTTGAATCGATCGTAACGTTTCGGAGTACGGATGGATATCTCTGTTGTAACTGGAGAAAGACTTCTCACGCAGAGGAGATGAATGCCGGTTATCTTCTGATGTCATCACTTTCGTGGGTGAAGAATTCGAGAGCGGCTCGTATGAATGATTAGGATATACGTTGCTTTTGTCGTGAGTCTCGTGAGACGACGGCAAAGATAACAACTGTCTTGGTACCAATTTGTCGTTACGTAGATTCCAAGAATCGAACTCTTTGGTAAATGTCCGTACAGTAGAAACTGCCATGTGATTCCTCAAATCAGCGTTGCATATCGTGCAATTGCCGATGATTTGCCGAGCTTGATTTCGCGTTCGATCTTGATCCTTTAAGAATAGATTGGCGCTGAAGACGAAGCCGGTTTGAAACTTATTCGGCATGGATTTGTCGGGTCGTTGAATTACATGGAAAGAACGCGAAAATGCCAACCGATGATCATCGAGGGAGTTATTCGATTCTACTGGGGAGTTGCTCGACTCCACTGGAGACCTCGTCGAGGAAGTTACGTGCGCGATTTCCTTGTCTATATTCTCGTTTGGAAGTTGAGCCGGATAGATAGTCGCTTGGCAGTCCACGAGATAAACATGATCACATATCGAGGCATCTTGACGAAAAGCCGTTCCTTCGGGACATCGGTAAGTGAATTTGTTTCCGTGATCATCGCACGTGTGATATATTTTGCAATTCGCTTCGATGTCAGCATAAAATCCCATAGGCCGGTTGTGACAGGAGAAGCTGGTTTTGACGGTTGGCGGAGTGGTATTCTGCGTGGGTGAACAATCGTGTTTGAATCATACAGCTTAAAGATGGTTATTCGTATTTAAAAGACCGAGATAATTTAACTTATTTATAAACTTATGTAAATACAAGCAATTCCTCATTTTTTATGACATCAATATGCGCAGCTAATCCGATGTAATTAATATTAACACAATAACATGGTTAAAGTCCTATTACTTACAAAAACTTCTTCAGCGTGAGTAATAACAACAAATAACATGCATCGTAGAAGATACGATTGTAGAATCCAATAAAACGCCATTTTTTTAAATAATCTAAAATCACTAAAAAATTACGCGAGTTCGAATTACGCGGAAAGCAGCAGGAGCTCCGCTCCACCGTCTAGATTCTAGAAGAGAATCACTACACAGCGTTATAAGAAGTTCAAGTGAAAGTAACTCGAGGATGAGTCTGAAGCTGTTCTCTCTTTCTCTCTCTCTCTCTCTCTCTCTCTCTCTCTCTCTCTCTTCTCTCATCTTCTACTTCCCTCTCTTTATCTTTTCCTGACAATATACCTGGCACACTTAAGCTGCGTTCCACTTGCCGCTCGTAACGCTCTCGGAGAAGAAATTTTATTTTTATTGTTTATCAAATATTAAATAAGGACAAATATTGCTCAGAAACATTGCGAATTTTTTACATTAACTTCTGCTTCTAAAAAAACATAG
>NW_017259490.1:4552373-4570044 GCF_001594045.1 Atta colombica | reverse complement strand
ACTTATATAAAATGTAATCAATGTAGATGTATAAATATATATAGATATATAAATACTCCATAAATAGATAAATATACATATTAATAGCTGTTTTCTAGCAAAAGCAATATAACACAATGAATTATTACATTCTTATTGTTTGCCAACATGAATATTATTGAAATAATAAATAAAACATTTTAAATTTTGCGTCTTTTACTATTTCAACAATATTCTTATACTTAGATATATAATAACTAATTTTTTCAAGGAAATGTTTTTTTTCAATGTGCATTTATGAATTTATAAAAGATACATTTCTATTTTGACATACATTTTTTATTTCATTAAAATAATATATCAAAAGTTTTTTAAAAAGCTCCAGATATAATGAACGATTTTATCAACAATCATTAATTGCGTAAAAGTCTTGAGCGACGTCTGTCAAAATCGTTTCCTGATTTATCAATTGTTAATATCTATTTTATTTCTAATAGAATGCAAAAACATTAATAATTTCTAAAATATGCTTTAAGTTTTAATATAAATACATCAATAATATTTTTAAACAAATTTACAAGATTTGCTTATCAAAATATATTGTACAGAAAAAAATGGAAAATCTCATATTGAGAGAGACAAAGATTTGTAATATATCTCAGCTTTTTATTGATGACATATATAAATACGTGCTCTAGGCATACTGGCGTTTTTCGTTTAATAAAAATAATTATAGCGAAAAACGGCGCAGAAAGTGTAATATCAAATCGATAATATAGTATACGACAACCAAGATTGATACATGGCAAAACCATCGTCAAAATTTATGTAAGTCACATTTTGGGTATAAAGAACTATCGATATTTATCATTATAGGGAATACAGTTAATTAATCTTTAATTGACAGCGAATGTAGGATTATAAAAGTTTACATTAGGGGAAATTGTATCGAGTTGCGCAAATGGGATATTTGGCCCGTGTTTATAGATTTAATTAAGGCCCGATTGCACTACCTTTACTTTAATTTTAAGCGAGACTTAAACTTTATTTTTTCTATCTCTCTATGCTTTCAAAAAAGAAAGAGATATTTTTAAGCTCCACTTAAAGTCAAAATAACGTTGGTGCAATCGGACTTAAGACTTATAATGTCATTATAAGTCTATTATATAAAGAAAATGCTTTGCATATTATAGGCTCTTTGGCACAACTATCTGGATATGTTTTTTACATCCCCTGATTGATTTCCGAATCTATAGCTTTTCTAACTACATTCGATTGTAGGTCTATCAAAAACTTATCTTTCTAACGTGCAAAAAGGAGTTTTATGACAATTTTTGTTCACATTGTATATTGACATATACGCATTTATCTTATCTTGATATCTGTTTATGTGTTTGCGTTGATATTCTCATTTAACGTGAATTGTCCTGTTTCTCAGAATAGATCTCACCGTATGGATCTCAAAAGAAAAATGTTGGACATTTGTCTAACCGTAATCCGTTGGTATTTCTACCATTTCTATAAAATAACCGTTCTAAAAGAATAACTTTCTAAATAAGAAAAATAAAATAATCCGAGATTACGCTATCGTAGCCGGTACTATTTCAACTTCTTGAGATGTGTCACTTAGCATTAAAGTAGCCGTCGTTTGCTGCCGAGAATTCTGATCGATGCCTCTCGTGCTGGGTGGAACGTACGTCCACCATGCCAAAAAGAAGAAAAGAAGCGAAGCCGCTTTTCCGATGAATGCCAGCGCTAACATATACCTGTGAAAAATATGTTTGTAACAAACTCATTCTTATCTGTGAGAACTAATCTGCGAATCATGTCAAGGAATCACCGTGTAAATTACCAACCTGCTCATGTAGTAGTTATCGTATACGAGGCACGCTCCTCTGTCGTCACACGTTTCGTTCCACAAGATACAGGTATCGTCTATGAGAGCACCGAATACCATTGGTGCCGGTATAGTCCCTAAAATCCGAACTTTGATCCACTGAATGCCTAAAGCGAATGATCGTTGATCGTCGCGCACGACTCTCAGGGTGGACGAGAGCGCTGGCATTGTGCACAGGAACGTCATGAACATATTACAAAATGCCAGGACGATGAATAACCACAGATACGAGCATGAACTTCCGCAGGTGGTATTGACCGCCTGGTACTGGACGACGTCGCCGGTATCTTCACTTGTCAAATTCATCGCTGGTGCATGTATGCAGCTGCAATCCGAGTATATCTAGAAAAACAGTCGCGCGTGACATTTATTTGCTGTCTAAAAACGAAACGCTATTTTAGAAATACACCGGGGAATATACTTTGACATTGTTTATCGGTGTTTCCCGATAACATCCGGCGTGACAGGGTGAATAGTACGTGACTCCATCCACGCCGCATATAGGGTTAAATTGCGATCTAGAACATCCGCAGCCATTGTTGCAGGTGTTTTCAAGTGACAACGCGATCCTTCTATAACAAAAAGTCTCATTTTTAATAATAAAATAAGTAAACGTAATCGAATGAATCACTAATGATTTACTTCGTTGCTATTTTAAATTCATCGATAGTACAAACCTCGTGATGTTTTGATAGGGGACAGTCAATCCAGCGAAATCCAAATTCGGGCAATTTAAAGCGAAACACAGCGTGAAAGCGATGCAGGCGGCTGTAGCCAGTAAACAAAATTTTAAAATGCCAGAGCAGGGCAAATTGAAACGTTTTATCAGGTAACCACCGAGAAATGTACCGCCGCCTCCGGCTGGTACAGTCACCAATCCTAAAAATAAGAAAACATTATTTTGTAATATAAATTATAGCGACAATTAATTAATATAATTAATATCAATTAATTAACAATTAATATATAACAATTAATATTTGTTCAAATTTTCTTTGCGGTTCTTTGTGGTTTGCATTACTTTCTTTTATATCGAATCATTTCCGAAGCTTTGTGAAAATGATTTTATACAACGATGCTTATCGGAATTCATGCTATATTATGATAGATTAATTGAATTGTGACATTATTCACCCATCAGCAACGCGGCCGAACTGGCACTGACGCTGAATTGATTTTCAATCAATTTCGGTAGAAAAGCAGCAAATCCAGCGATGAGTAACCCTTCACTGGCACCTGCCAAGTTCAACATAAAAAATGCCGGATTTCCAAGTAATTCGGTCATAGCACGTGGCAGTTCTCGTATCTTGGAAAACGCTTCTCCCGTTGCCGCGGTAGAAGATCGAGTCGATTTCTCGTGCGCTTCTGATACCCTATCCTTGGCTAATTCCTCCGATCCTATTCAAATTATTCATCTTTTTAGAATTCAGTTTACTAAATATTCATTTAATATATATATATATATATCTTCTAAGTTTATTTAATTATTATTATTCCATCTAAAAACATAGAAAAGATCGTACCGGGTAAAACTGCCGGAAATGCCAAAACTGGTATCGCGATGACGAAGCATATGACAGCAGCTGCCAAAAAACCGATCCACCATGCACCAACCCAGACATTACTATCAGAAGTTAACCCAATCCTAAAATTCAATGGTTTTAGGATGCAATAGATTTTCAATGAAACATATGCCTTTGGAAATATATTTAGAATTTCCATATAGATCTCAAGATTCTATTTCAAGTTTCCTTTAATGGATGTAAGTTGAACGAAACTAGAACACCGATTAATTTCTTTCATTTTTATCTCGGTTGAATGAAAAAAAAACATCTGACCGATTTTTCTTCGTCGGAAAAAGATCTGATCTAAAGGATTACTCCGAGCGCATTTGTAAAGTACTTACATATTCTCATTTAACTTTTTGTCTAATTTGGCAATCCTAATTTCGGGTAATTAGAAATTCTCGATTGACAAAGTTTCTCGTAACTTCTTTGATTAATCACCAGTACGAGATGCAGTGAACGCTCCTTTTGCATGGCTTCGACATTAATGACATGATTATTTAACTGAATAAAAGTAATTTTGCTAAAATTTTCAATATATGGAAAATATATAATTGTAAGAATATATAATTGTCGATTAATAAAAAAATATAATGAAAGAAGACCATCTTTTTAACAGATGGAAAAGAATTTCTTCATTGAGTATACTATAGTTTCTAGAATGACATATTTTATATAATTAAAGTGAAAAAAAAATCATATATTATTCTCATAAATATTAATAACATAAAGGATTGCTGTTAAATATTTTGATAAATATTAATTGCGAATGTTTATTGAGTATTTCACTTGATCCAGTGAAATTATGGAAATATATTGATAACAATGCTAATTTTCCAAAGGTAATAAATACGATAAATACGATAGTGAATGGAATGCCTGATATGGTAGAATCGATACTTGATCTAAGAAAAGGAATAATTTGTATAACGGTCGGAAACTATTACTAAAGAAACGGCACGCGAGGGAAGCTATAATGTAACTTATTACAGGAAGGAACTTGAAAGTGAGAAAGCGGAAAAGTGCACGTAGAAAAGTCATTCGTTTCAACCGGCTCGAGGCCAGCTACATCTGCTGCTGCTGCTGCTGCTGCATCTCCGGCGAAACTTTTCATTTACCTGAGAAATTAAACGCGGCGCATGCACGACCGACTCTCATGTGGAGCGATAGAAGAGCCGCACCTATTACACGAATAATTTCTTACATTCCTTACATTTGTCTTTTTTCTTGAAGAATCTCGTTTCTCGTAAAAGAGAAAAGATGTAATTGTAACCGCAGCAGTGTGATTATAGAGACGCATCGCGATTTACGTCTCGTTCCTATTTCATGTATATAAGATTTTTAGATATATGCATGTGAGTACGAAAAAAATATGTGAAAAAAAAATTATTTTCTCGCCTAACGATTAATTTGATTCTCACGTGATACAGAATGACTCAACGGTCGATGAAAGGGTGCGTAGTTGGGAAAGGGCTCACAGGGAGGCGAGTAGACAAATGGAACTTGATTGTGTCCTAAGTGCTGGGGGGATGAGCCAACAATTTTGAAGGGTAATATCGGCGTGTCACATCGTCAAACACTGGTTCGCCACTTGACATTTTCCCCATGGGATATACTGTATATCAGTAGAGTTACACGCACTATTAATCTCGACCCATTATACGCTCTAATGATCTTGGGAAATATTTTTAACGGCAACGGTGCATTAAAGGAGCAGTGTCTCTTTGTGTTTTCATACCTCTTAGTTAAATATATGTTTCTTTTTTTTTTTTGGAAGAGGAAATATCGAATATGTGACAATACAACCAAACCGCTACCATCGTTTTGATAATTATTTTCGAAAATTAGCTAATCGGATCAGAGCGTTCGGTTGCACGCTCACCCTTGCTTTATTTAATCGACGCTTTATTACTGGGAGATCATTTTACTATTAATATCGAATTCCATACAAACGACCAATATACGCACATCATCCGAATACTAGTGGCGAAATGACGAATATGCACATTTGCATACCATCAGATCGGCGAGTTATTCCGTTCGAAACCGCGCGTTGACACACGCGTTTTCGTGTCCGTATACACCCACAATACATGTCCTCGTGTATATTCCGTCGGAGAGATAGATGCGAACGACCGATAAATCCTCGCGAGAATTTAATAAAGTTGCCGCTGACGCGCGACTAAACGTTCCCGCATGTTATCAGGAAAAAAAAAGGGGAAAATGCGTTTAGCCTGACAACGGAAAGAGACGAATTCCGATGCCATCACCGTTGCACGTTTCTCCCTTTCTTCGGCGCACACCGTACTATGCATTACAAATAAAATATCCATCACTCCTGTTTCATTGTTTTCCCGCGTGGAAATAAAGATGTCTGATTTATTTTTTAAAAATAACAGGAAACAGCCGCGCGTGTTTGGAAAAATCAATCTATTTAAATATTTAAATACTTACGTTGAGGAGTCCACTGTGAGAAAGTCTGTGTAAATTTTCAGTAGTTCGCCACCGACAACATAGCCTAGCGCGGGTCCTATTATAGCCATAGTATAATAAACACCTAACACACAATACATTTTTTATTAATATCGATTGAGAAAAAAATTGATATATTTGTGCTGCTTATACGGATCTTACCTAAATATACCGAAGACATCTTCTTCGAAACATTTTCGTCTAAATATGTAACCCCGAGCGTATAAAAGGGTGCCGCACCGGCGCCATGTAACAGCTGAGCTACCAGAAATATGGTTAAGTACACGCCACTGTAAGGCTCTAGGTCCGCTTGAACGGTAGATTGATCCATGCAGGATATCTGAGTGGCCGAAATAATGATAAATCTGGCGTCGCCGGTTCACTAGGCAAACTACATAAATAGAAGTGGGAAATCGAGAAAAGCACGGTATTACAAACAAGTTTCGATTAGTCACGCACGCATTGAATTATGCATTGTGTTTATTATCGATTGTGATGTAAATTTCGTTTAGGAGTCTAACGAGAGAATTTAACGTGTGTACGTTGCAATATAACCGTGTTGTTATTAAAAGGTGTTACGGGACAAGCCAATGTTTCGATTAAACTTGTCACGTTGTGATAAAGTAAACCGGATATGTAAATGAAGAATTTTAATTTTACATTCTATAGTAATTAATTTACTAGCTTACCGAATGGCTCGATATATTAGTGACACTTTGGCATATGTTGTCTGTTTGCTGACCTCCTCTATATGGTCCGGCAAGATAATGCGGAGATGCAAACAGCAGGCTACCTATACCTAAGACTAGAACTCCTATGCCGATATACCTACGACATTCCAGAACATCTGATTGAAATAGGAAATAAATTAAGCACTGCAAAATTAATTCTAGATTTTTATACTTTCAAGGATACATTGGAATAAGAAGGACCATCGCTCAGTACGTATTGGCAAGTGCTAGCTTATAATTCTTTTTTTTTTAATTGGATAAAATAATTTTTTAGGAACGTCAAAACGTCAAACTCAATATTTCTATCTGAGATTTAAGATCTTCAGAAAGGTTATCGATTGTCGATTACAAGGGCGAGGGTTCCGAGACGGTACCGTAGCAAAGAAACGCGACTAACATCGACGGGATTAACATCGACAGTGTCGAACGAACTGGCGTTAAGATTAATATTTATGAGAGTCGTCGTATAGAACCGATATTGGTATTAATATTAATGTGTAAGATAATGGCGCGACACGGTATACATATGCGTACCTTGGTTTCGATGCTTTCGCACGGCCGCCAAGATAGCTTACTGGTATGAGAAGAAGAAAACTAGCTATATCGTATCCACCCGCTATCAAGCCAGTCTCCGACGATTTTAATCCAAATCTCCTCTCTATCGTCGTTATGACGACATTTACAAAACCATTCACGACCATTCCTGAAACAATGAAAATACTTGTATATTATGTATATGTATGATGCATAACCAATACCGTGATAGCTCCATTCATTATCTATATAAGCAAACTTACGCTGCTCGAAACCGATAATTTATTTTAAAATTAAAAGATAATTTTGTGACCATTAAAAAATTTTACAAATATTATAATTACAAATTATCATAAACGACTTTTTAATAAGCATAATGATATGCAAATATATGTTGTTGTGTGATATACATATATTTGCACACTGTTGAGAATTTAATGATATTACAATGTACATAAACGTTGGTTTTTTTTAATCTCTCTATTAAAGGAACACAGAATAAATGGCTCTCTTAGGATGCATCTAATAGACGTATTTTAATCCCAAAGAATCACCTCTGGCGAGAGGAAATACGTGTTTCATTGTAATATATTTTAATATTTTACCAAAAATATAACGAATTTTATCAAAAATAATTTCTTGATTGGCAAGTTTACGTATTTTTCAACGATTGATAAATTTTTTTTAATTTTCCCTTTCTATTATCAAATGCATTATTCCTTCCGATATATTAAGCTATTCTTGTTAACACGAACTATACATATTAATCGGATAATTTTCTCGTTATCGTCAATCATCACCCCCTTTGAGCTTATTTTCACGTAGAAGCATCAAAATTGCGGATAACGTATGATAGCGTTGTTGCGCGACAACATCTCATTGTATTAAATATTATCAAGGAATTATGTTTCTCACAAAGATGCGACTTTTTTTTTTGTTCGCTCTTTTTTTTATAATAAGAGTTTGCGAAGCGATGAAAAAATGAATATGAAAATATTCGCATCCCTAACACTCGCGTCTAATCTCGGAGAGAAAGTTAACGCTTCGCGCACTAATGCTAACTGACAAACTCGAAAGGAGGAACTGAGAAATATTACATTAGTGCAAAAGCTGTCTGTCAAATGAAGTTTAAAAGAATTTCAGTAAAAAAATATAGCGAAATTGCCACTAGCAACATTGGTTTCAATGCACTATTTTCCAATAAAAATATTTTTATTTATTCAGAAACTTTTTAAACAATCTATATTACTTTTAATAAAAAAATTTTTATTTATTTAAAAACCTTTTCAATTACTTTTTAAAAAAGCTCTGAATTTTTTAATTGAATAAATTTAACGGAAAAATTACAAATTTTTTGCATTAATCTAACATATTAACTGACTAGCGTTTTCATAACATTATTGTTATTGAAAATTTGTTTTTATTAACATCAATATCTAACAACTATCTAACAACAATATCTAACATATTAACTGACTAGCGTTTTCATAACATTGTTGTTATTGAAAATTTGTTTTTAGACAGCATTAATAAGTTTATTGACGATTTTTTGCAGCGAAGCCCCACGTCGCGCCGAATGAATTACCATACGAAAAGTTATCAAAACTACGTACCTTGCATCGCCCCAGCCCAACACAGCCAGAAAAGCGCCCATTTCGCAGTGCGAAATTTCTGCAAATAAATTGGCCTGAACCAGAACCAACCGCATTTCAGATTGTCCGCGGTTCTATCCGTCTCCTTCGGAATTTCCGACTTTATTTCCGGTTTTCTCGGGCCATCCCCAAACTGTTCCGGGAAGCTAGACAGGGTCTCGTGCATGTCCGGCACCCCCGACTGTAAATTACATCAGCGAAGATTTATCTCTATCACTTTGGATGTAAATAATACATATTGTATATTGCACTTCGTTCCAATATACGCCAGCGTTCTCCTCGCCAGCCTTATAAAATACGATATGCAAAATAAATGACAAAATGGTAACGGTAAATTCAACGAACTCGCATGCGGCGTGTGCAAAACGATATGATTGTCTCTAACAATAAATAGAAGAGAGAATATGCTATAATCTCTGTGACCTACAGTCTCGAGTGATAGCTGTCTACAAGCGTTTCATTCCATATGCTGATATTACAAACCAAATATTAGCCGGACATTGTGTTTTCTTTCTTTATTTTTTTCGACTCTCCTTGTAAATCGCGACAGATATATTAAAAAACACAAAATCGATTGCAACATCGTATCAAACGATACTCACGCTGAATGTGAACTTGTCCCTCATAATTATCGACAATTTCCACGAAGCGTGGCAAGAATCTATAAATTTCACTTAGCTTCCACTTCTTTATCTTAAATCTTTCGATAACAATTGATCGTAAAAATATGGTCTCTAAATATTTATTAACGAATATTTTACTAATACTTCAATGTTCGTCTCATTAGATAGAAACCATTTCCACTCAATTGCGATCAGAGATCGTAATTTTCTTTTCGAAAAAGATGTCAGCTTGCTGATAAGAAATTTTCAATGATAAATTTTACTTTATCAATTAACAGAAATAAGCAGCGATTAATTCATCGCGCTGTCTCTAACTTTTTACACCTGATGGAAAGTTTGTTTGTTCAATGACGAGTATTATTGTCTTCAAAAAATTATTATTTGCATTTTCCATCTTGTACCCTTTTTTTTCCCTCACCTCTCTTTTCCTTCTCTCGCTCTTTTTCTTTTTCTTTCTTTTTCTCTCTGTCTCTCTCTCTCTCTTTCCCTCTTTCTTTTATTGTTAGTTTCTATTTGTAAAGCTTTAATTACAATTTCCTCAACCGGCAAAAACTTGCCGATAGTAAAATATACATCATTCCATCAAACTGTATCAAACACGAAGCTCCGACTCGTTGAACTCGTCAATTTCGATTTCCGTGTAATCGAAAGCCAATCGAAAATAGCGCACTTTTCCCGATACGATTTCCACGATCGCGATTTTATCGTTTACGTCGCATTTTATCGTTTGCAATATCGCGATCCACGATTTATTTCTCGATTTATTTCTCACCGGTTCTGATTGATACTCCGAGTAGATTTTCGTATTGTAAAAAAATGTATTGCAGTGAAGATATTTCGTTACACCTTCATGAAAAAATGATTATGAAAATTTTAATAAATCCGTTAATATATATCTAATTTTACTCGTCTTTCACGTTCGCGGTCATTCTCAGTCGTTAAAAATTGGAGCTAAGGAACACGTAGCGGCTAAGAGCGCGCATCGCACGCGACTGAACTCTGAAGTCCGCACCCACGCTCCAAGCTCGCGCTCGCGCTTCTGCTCTCACAGTTTTCCCCGTTAAACGTAGTGTAGGTAACTCTCCCCTCCCCCCTCTCCCTCCCTCCCTCTGTTTCCCCTCCCCTTTCTCTCTCTCATTCTATCTCTCTGCTATCAACCCATCACCTGCTTTTATCACAGACATACCTTTTCTTCTACCCCATCTCTCTCTCTCTCTCTCTCTCTCTCTCTCTCTCTCTCTCTCTCTCTCTCTCTCTCTTTTCTCTTTCCCGCCTATCGTTACCTCCGACTTATACTGTACACACACTTCTTCCTACTCTTCTCCGATCCGCTATAAACCATCTTTACTAAGCTGTTGCTTCGCCATCAAGACATACGAGCTACCCGATCCATTCGTCATTTAAATGTGATCAAGTTTATTGGCTTTTGTAGGAAATTTATGCATCTTGCGTAATAACGTGAAGTTCCTTGAGCGAAGCTCGAGCTGACTAATAAGCGCTTGACGTATGTATTCACAAGAATTGACATCGCCTGCGCTCGCTTGCGGTGTTTTAACTGCTAATTAGTGAACACTCGTTATCAACCTCGACCGTAGAGAGATAACATTTGTCTTATAGCATGGTGTTATTATTATTAATTTTAATTATGACCTAAATTAAATTATAGATAAAATATAAATCTGATGCTATTATTTACATTTTTTATCTACTGGATTTTGCCTATCTGCGTTACACCTTTAATTGTTGAATATGCAAGTATTTAAAATTGCTTGTCAAAATCATAAACTTATAGATATGTAAGTCGCTATAAATTTAGAATAAATAATTTATAAAGTTTACAAAATCGAAAAAGTTTACAATGAGAAACTTTACATTCGAAATTTATTATTTTACATTTTTTAAAGATAAGTCTTTCGATCTTACAAAATACATCTCTACGGCTAAAAATTTGAATTTTGATTCTTTGCCAACGATATCAATATTTACTACGAAACTCGATCTATCGCATCCACTATATGTAACTGTTAGAATGCATATTGTAGGAATGATCAATATATGCAACAATATATGGAACAAGATAAAATATCTCAGATCAAATAAATAAAAAAGTTTGAGATATCACAGATAAAATAACTAACAAAACTAGTGCAGTACATATATATAAAGAATTATGTGGCACATATATAATTTACAAATGCAGAAAAGAATGAAAAAGAGTAAACAAGATGATGATATGGGAAATTTCAATATTCTCACGGAAATGCCAAAATTTCCAAAGTGCTTGGGAGAGTAGACAACTGAGAGACAAGCGTAGGTCAGGTCGGATATATCAAACATCGTGAACGCACTTGAATTTATGGTAGCAATAACGCCGGTACGTAGAGAGGCGAGAAGATCGAAATAAATCACTATGATAATATCGCCTCTTAAAGAGGCTGGTACAAAATACAGAGCTCGTCGAGCAAGGGGAATACTCTCGCTTATACTCGTATATAAAAATCGACTTCTTCTTCGATCGCGTGCGGCAAAAGTAATCGAAAAAAAGAAAGAATGGATTGGTAAAACAACAGAACCGAGCGGGTTCGTGTTGATGTCGTTTTAAATCAGAAATTATGCGTGCGTAGGAATGGAAAGTATTCGCTCTCGCGGTAGCAACTATTTACCGTGTCAAATTAAATATCATGTCCATCTGCCTCGCGGACAGTGATTATTCGCTCGGTGAAGGCGGACGCGCGTTACTGAAAATGAAAAAAAAAAGAGAAAAAAGGGAAAGAGCCGCATTATGCATAAATACGTGTATACATATACATACATACGTGGAATGGCATATTTTATTACACAATGTAAACGACCCGAACAGAGTAAACGGAGATTGCGCATGTTGCACGAGGGAATGAGGGACAAAATAAATACTCTTACAGGGACCATCGCGCGGCGCACGTTTCACAATCCACGCGACCGCTTCGACATAAATTTCGTGGATTTAATAAAGATTCATGGCTTCCGCTTGCAGAGTGTACGGCTGCCGTGTATGGGTCTGCTCGTCGGGAAGACGAGCGAGCGGACGTCGTCTCTTACGACGATCGTTTCACCCCATAGGCGTCGAATTTCTTACGAAATTTATGCCAAACGCTCCAAATGCATTCCAAGTGCCTCAGGTGTTACAAAGAGCCTTGATCGAAGGAACTAATGTCTCGATTTTCGAGAATAACTAAAGGATGAACGTGTAATTTTCGTCGAAAGGAAGGTATAATATATCGGAATAAATTCGTGACGAACGTGCAATTTTCTTTCCGGACAGGATATCCATCGTGACGCCTATGACAATAGACAAACAACGACTTATGTCAATGCTCGAGGGCGTAGGCGGTCTCGGACGAGCAACACGATGGAGGTCGCGCCAGAAAGCTTTTATTAATTTTATAATTTGTCGTCTAAAATATGCATTTGTAGCAACAGAGAAATCCTGATCTCTAAATCCTGATGTTATACGAAATCTTAGTACGCAAAGTCCTGTTTCTCTTCGTCGCTTTCGACCGCGCGGAAGTCGTTCGGTGTGTCTGGCCTCTTGATACGCGCATCGCGATCTCTTTTAATCCTCTTATACGAATGCGAGTCACGGCATAAAACCTATGCTGACTGAAAAATCCACGAATGATTGGTCCGTGGATTCCTCGTGTCGTTCGAGAGGTGACTGACATCAGTCGCGATTCGTATTCGATTCTTTTATCGATGGAACGGAGGTCCTTTATACGCGAGATAAAATATTTCCTGCTTCGCACGATGGTTATCCATCGACCTGGAGAGCGGAGGATGGTGGGGGAAGGGGAGGAGGGGGGTGGAGGGGCAGTAAACCGAGGCGATACTGCTGCCGTATATATAATGAAATATACTTTCGTGGCGTCCCCTTTTTGCCACTCGGTCCTTTCTCGTTCGAAATGAAAACGAGTGTCTCCAAAGAGTTTTGCTCTCGTCTACCGTCACGTTCGATATTTCGTACTTTTCTTTATGCCGACACATGTTTTTTTCCTCGCGAGGGTTCTCGTCCTCAATGACGAGAGAGCCAGTAGGCCGTTTTGCGACGCGCGACATAAAGCGCGCCGCTTGCTACTTAGATTTCCTCCTTTTGGTTGGAAATGTTACGTTTCAGCTGAAAACGCGAATATGGCGCAGACAGGTTTATATCGCGTGAGAAAATTTTTTACATTCTTCTTGATTATTGATGTAACGTCTGATGTAATTTGCATAGTCGTAAAGTGACTAAAAATTTTTTAGGGATAAATCTGTAATTATATGATAATTAATATGATTACATATGGTTTGCATTTTTGAAGCGACAACGAGATGAAAATTAGCGGAAAGTGCATCCCACTAATCAATAGACAACTTTCGTTTATAGCATGCTCGTGATCAATGTATTCCTAACAACTATATTCAGGAGTAACTCGATTTACGGGAATGCAAAGTGAATATGCCAAACAGCTTGTTAATGCAAATTAAACGGCACTCAGCCGACATTTTGTGAAGCAGATGCCAATTATTTAGACGTTTCCTCTCCCGTCATTCACTTTCTCCGATATTGACGCGAGGCACAACAAATGCAAAGCAAGTATTTCTTTTTCATGCAATTTCAATAATTAAAGAACAGTGTACACTGCAATTGTGATCTCTCTCTCTCTCTCTCTCTCTCTCTCTCTCTCTCTCTCTCTCTCTCTGTTTTTCTGAAATTTTAATTTTAGATTATGTATAAGATCATCTGGATAGATTTTTGGGATTATTGTAAAAAAGATGATATATTTTAAATGCTATTTTTCGCTATAAATGTAACTACCTCAAGGACAATTAAAATAAAGAACTCAGAATATTCTTTGATTAAAGAAGAACATATAACAGATTTAAGAATTTAATCAAAATGTACTGAATATTTATAAAAACCTGCAAGGAACTATTATAAATAGAGAGATGCTTATAAATAAGCATATTTTCTTAGAACTTAAATCAGCATTGATAAAAAAACATATGTAAAACATGTTAAAAACATATTTAATCGATGCTGTAAACATGTTTTAAATACATGTTTTCTTTTAATATTATTTAAAACATATGTTTAAAAAATAAAAATATATTTTTAAAAAAAATTTAAATATATTTTCCTTTTAAGATATATTAAAAAAAGAAACACAATGTTATGTTAAAAAAAAATTCTTTTATCAATTTAAATTCTATAAATAAATAATAATAACAATATATGTATACATATCGCAATAACAAATTATTTTTGTAACATAAAACACTAAATATTATATAATTATACTTTTTTATATACTAATGTGTGTTTATAGTGGATTGTAATGAATAATATCCACGGTATACACCATAGACATGAGCATACACGAGTTATTTATGCGATTTTGTTAAGTAAACTTCTTTTTATTATGTGTATGTATCATTTTACAAAAATTATTAGAAAATTTAAAACAAGAAAAATCATTTTAATGTATTTCTTATGCATAGTAAATCGATTAATTATTTAAAATTATAAATTATCGACGCAACGTGACACACATACTCACATGCTTTCTCTCTCTCTCATTCTTTTCTTTTTCTTTTCCTTCTTCTTTTTCTTTCTTTCTCTTTCTCTTTCCACTCTTTCTTTTTACATTTTTCATGCTTTTGAACACGGTCCATTAATTGAGACAATGTCGAAGTACGCCGTAACTTCCGTGTTCTGACTTCCCTTTTTCTATCATTATTTTTTTCTTCGACGTTTCATCACGACGGGCGGCGCTACTTCACATAATTGCAGTGCAATCGCTCAGCCCGCTTTTCCGGGCTTTAAGTCGGCATAAAACCGTTTCGTTCGTACGAGAGCGATGTTACCGAAAATAAGGTACTACAATAGGAATGAAAAACGAAACCGGGTATAAGCTACAGTCTACCCTATTCAAGAGTTTCGTCAGGCTTTCTAATGGAAGAAAATCCATAGAAACAGTACTTTGCTACGTTTCAATTGCTGTTTTCAAATATTGCACTAACGCGCGTATTACGAAAAGATATGTAGAAAATTCAACAAATGAATATGCGCTTCGTAAATCATCTCGTTTTATAACTATTTACTTCTGAAATTAATCTTTCAATCGGGCAAGTCCGGAGGCATCAATTGCAAAAATCAAAATGGCTGAAACCAGCAAAAAGTAACTATTCCAAAGTCAATTCACAGGGAAAACAGTTGCGGCAATATCGACGCATATTTACGAATGCAGATTAATTAGAGATAATTTCTCTGCAAAAACACACTACGCTCAATATAACTCACAAAAAAAAAAATCAAAGAATTGCATTTTCAGCAAAGGCATTAAAGTTAATATTAAACAGTTAACTTTCTCGATACTAAGTATTTTATAAAATCACAAAGAGATATACTTAAACCATCAAATACAATTGCAACAATCTGACTTTCTACAGGTTTCGTAAAAACACGCGTATGCGTTATTATATTATCTGTCTGGAGAAAAACGCGACAATATCTCGAATCTACCTACCAATAGCTTCGCCTTACATATACTTATGCAAATTTCCAGAGTATGCAGATGCAAATTTTCGCAAACGCAAACACCGTTGGGGCAGGTAAAATGCGCTGGGTTACGGCAGTTGTTTATTCTTTCAAGACACCATGTGATAGGATACGGTGGCAAACTCCTGCCTTATCGTCCATAAGATTAAAATGAAGTTCAAGTTTATTAAAGAAATAAGAGGGAGAGAGAGAGAGAGAGAGAGAGAGAGAGAGAGAGAGAGAATACACACAAGATCAAGAATAATGACAAGGTTTTTAATGTAATATTGAACAAGAAAGTTTTATTGACTCCTCAAAAGATAATTTTCACATTTCCAATATAAATGTTTATATCGACATAAGTAAAATGCCTAAAAGTTGTGAAAAATTAATACAATTTTATGTTAAAAAATTGACGTTAAAAAATAAAGAAGAATAATAGAAAAAAATTACATGAATGCTTTTTGTGTATGGTTTGTAGAATATATATGAAAATAATTTTGTTGATAAGAAACAAAATTCAGAATAGATTTATAAAAATATCATATTAATTTTTTTACATATTACTATTTTATAAATCTTTGGTAAAATCTCGTAAATCATTTTATAAAAAGAAATAATTAGTTGCATTTTGAAAGAAGAATTAAATTTTGGCTATTAAGTTTCCATGAAGTTAATATGAAGAAAAATTCCGAGATATGTAAATTATATATTATATTAAAGAGCGGATTCGAGTAGCTTGGACAAACATCTTGGGAACATGAAAGAAATCATAATTATAGACAATGCTATTGATATCACATTTCATATTTTTATCAATGATCATATTTATTGATAAAAAATTGTTAAGTAAGGTATCAAAACATTTCAAGAATTAAACAATAAACTTTTATTGTTATTTAATGTATAACTTGATAAGTTATTTAAAGTCGACTTAAAACCGAACGATTATTACCTATATCGAACTCTTCGTCACTCGTGAATTACTTAAAAATCTCTAAATTATACATATTTAAGCAATAAAATATGTATTTAAATAATAAAATAATAGTCATTGTTGATGTCTTGACGTTTTACTTAACAACTTTTTATCAATAAATGTGATAGCATTAGATTGATTGTCTTTGATCATAATTTTTTTCACTATTGTTATAATGTTTTCTCAAGATAAGCAATACATTACTTGACTCACAGTTAAATAGCCCTTTTTTTAATATGCTGTATAATTTACACACTTTGGAATTTTTTAAAAAATTCTAAACTTATATCCTTCTTTATTTAGAACATCACATCGGTATATCATATCGATAAAATATAAATTACGGCATTTCAGTTATTTACATTATACAGTGACGGCGAGATTTGTTAAATTTATAGCATTTAGTAGAACGTGATTATTTTTCTCCAATTTTATATCTCTGAAAAATAATTAAAAGCTGAAAGTAACGGAACGAGAGAATTCAGATAAATCAATTTTATCTTCCCTCCAGGTATCACATGGTTTGAGCATTTAAATTACTCTTATGCGTGGTGCGTTAGAAATTCAATTAGCTCAATTTTGATTATCATAAGAACTTTGCATAAAAATTTCCTTATTCATCTGTTCACATATAGAATATAAAGTAGTAGTTAATTATTTAAAACGAAGGTTTAAATAATTCATAA
>NW_017259490.1:4540617-4552273 GCF_001594045.1 Atta colombica | reverse complement strand
TATAGCAGCACACTCAAAACAGACAAAAACAATCAATTTTTATGAACCACTACTATGCTCATTATTTAGTTTATACTATTAAATTTATGATACTGCATATATATTCATCTTTTAATGAAATTATTATTTAGTATTATTAACTTACCGTTGGTGCGATGCCATCGTTATAACCTAAATTATCTATTCCTGTCATGTCGCAATCTGTAAAACAATTATAAAAGTTATTAATATATAAAATGATGTAAATTGATATAAATTATTGTATCCTTTATTATATGATTTATTATAGTTATTTATGTGATATTATATTATTTATTCGTTGTATTATTAATAAAACAGTTATATATTAAATAATAACAATTTATTAAATGGTACATATTATACCATTTATTTCTGAAAATACTCGTAGTTGACACAGCGAAATAGTGCTCTGCAAAATATTTTTTTTTATTAAAATAATATTATATTATTAACAAGAAAAATTTATTTAAAAAATGATTAAAAATTTATCACTAATGTACAAAAAATCAAACATCTCTGTACCTTATTTAAATATTAAAAGAGTAGATATTTTTGAATGTTCCTGTAGTATCTTAGTAAAACGATCGTGATGATAGATGCATATAATGCGTGATAATGTTCACAACAATCGAAGTAACAGGATAATGGACATCATATTAAATTATTATGCACCCTGCGCGGAATGTGTCCAGACTTAATCTTTTTATATGAATCGAATTTAAGGTTCCTTTGTAGTAGGTCATCTTGTGGGAAAACTTTCAATTCTGTTCAAGTATGTTTTCTCAAAAGTTTCACAGTACGATGATTGCACTCGCAAATGAACCAGTCTCATGTCCACAAGCAACAACTTATGACTATATGACCGATATTCGTAGAGTTGATTTTATTTTTCAGACCGTTTTAAATACAGTCTTAAGATGTAAAACAATCACATTAGCATCTTAAGATGATTACTTAAGATAATAAACATCACTTAAAATAATTTCTTAAAATAAGAACCGCTATTATATTAGCTGTTTCCTTGTATTCGAAGTAATAAAATAGATAAAAAAAGTCTTTTTTTTAGTTTTGAATAATTATTACTTTTTGATGATCGTACTGATTATTTAAAATGTAAAGAAACGGGCGAAAGTTCAAAGATACACCAAGTATTATATAGCATAAATACCACCATCAAGTATTATATAGCATAAATACAAACAATCGAAATTATCTTTAAGATTTTATCTTTCTATCATATTGATTCTTCTATAATTTTTCCATTTTTTTTATACGATTTATCGTATTGTGTTACAATGATTGTGTTACAATCTTTGCAATCAATTTATTTGTTTCAACCATTTTTTTTCTTTTAAATATATATTTCTTTTTCATAAAGAACTTTTAAGTTTTATAGACAAAACATTTTTACTGAATTATTTAAATGTAATGCCTTTCATTCTCTAATCTCCATTCAACGTTCTGACAAAATCCATGCATTTCTTTCGTAACAAAGGAATACAGTTTAGTTTGCAAAATGAAAACATTTTTCCACGTCCTCGAAAGATACAAAAATATTCTATATTTATACTGTTTCGCAATAAATTATGGATTATTCGTAAACGTCAGACTTAATAAATCGCAATCGATTCAATAAAGCAGTATGCATCGTTATATTTTTCTCAAATTGAAAAGACTGGCAAAAAGATGCTATAACATATTTCTTCCAAATTTATTTGATCGAAACTCACGTAGGAGTCGTGCTTTATCGTGAATATGTAATAACATTTGTTTCTACCGTAATGGACGTACCGATAATATAAAAATTTTATCGTTATGGATTGTTCAATCGAACATTCCTTCTGTTCCTTTCTTCTTTTTAATTCTTCTAAAATAATACATACATGAGACAAAAAAAAATGGAAAAATAACGCAAGAAAGAAGAAACGTCAGAATTGCTATAAATCGCCGTACCGATGATTTCTCGACTCTAGCTAATTATGAGTCTCGATGGATACTATAATGGTGTGCTTCCGTTAATTAATTTGCGTCTGCTGTACATCTCTTTCGCATCGCTATATTATTAATTAACGTAATGTTCATAGACTTATGAAAACGAAGAAGTGATTATATAGCTACATTCTATAACTAAACGGTAAATGCGATTGTTTCCTTCTCTTTTTCTGACATTTGATGTGGCGTACTTAAAAATTATATACGTGTAAAAATTTACATAAAACCCGAAACAAATCTGTTTTATTGTGTAATCACACAATACTGTTGTATATTAATTTTAATAATTTTTTTTACATGATACATTAACAATTAACGATTTATTTACAATACCGTAATTTTATGCATTTACATTTTATGTATTTACAATTACTTATTAATTAACATTTACAGTTACAATATGTTTGCTGTTATGTAATCTTGTGCTACTTACCGTATTAAAAAATATCTAGACGCGGATTTTGAGTCCGATACACCGAAGGTGAAGTTTTGTAATACATATCGATACGATACAACACATGATTATATAATTCCGTTATGACAAAATTAACATTTATTACAGTATGTTTCTGTCTTTAAAAAGCAAAAAACTTGCGATAACGCATTGCGTTTTACTTCGCGTATACTGATGCAAACGAGTCCACGAGTTCAAAACGACTACTTTGGACGCTTACTACTAACTGAACTTGATGTAGCCTCAGTCAGTGACTAGTCTCGAAGAGTGGGGCTTATGTCGTACACATAGTTACAGGCTGGAGTATAACATCAGGCTCAACATTATATGTATCTTTCATAATACATGGATATATTTAGATTTATATTTATAAGTTATGTTACATAATTCTTTATAAATTCTGTATAAAGTAACTCTTGTGTGTGTGTGTGTGTGTGTGTGTGTGTAAAGTTAACTCTTTATATCAGTTATAACATATTTTTATTTGAACAATTTTTACACATATTTAAATTTTATACATAAGCGTAAACAACTATTATTTTGTTGCCTAATAAATTTTTAAATTTCTATTTCAATGAATTATATGTGACATCAATGAATTATTATTTTTTTACTTTATCTATATGTCATTGTCGTCATTGATAGTTATCCCAAATAAGACATCGTTTATCATTTTTTTTCATTTTTTGTTAAAATGATGTTTAATATCATCAAAACAACATTAACGTGCTATCTGGGAATATTATCTATCTAGACTATATACATTTAGAGGAGAGATTAATATTTTGTCTCTTCATTAACATTGACATACAATTGTGTGTATGAAGTTACTTGCAATTTTATATATCTTGAAATATCTGCATATATATGTAATACTTATAATTTGCAAATAATTATTAAATAAGTATTTAGAATAATTATTAGTAATTTTTTAAAATGTTCTTAATTTAAAGTTTAATTAAATGATTTCAATTGCCTCGTAAATAGTCATCGTAATAGTCATATCGCTATTATTTAATAAATGAACATTAGAATATTTCAAGAAATGTATTTAATTTAATACAAATGTGTTTTTGTAATAATTATAAAGTAAGTCTTTTTAATAAGAAAATATTTATTTTAAACACAGAAAAAAATATGAATAATTAATAATGAATTATTTTATATTAAAAGCAAATTGAGATTATTATGTAATAAATATTTATTAAGTAATAAAATTTATTAAGTAAATGACATAATAACATTTTTGCCAAAAACAATTTTCATTCTCTGTATCTATAAATTATATATTTTACTATAGTCATAAATTTATTCTTACTCTGCCATCAAAGTAATAATTGTTTTACAACAAAATTTATTTTGTTAAGAATAAATTGTTTTAATTTATATTTCTACGAATTCACTCTCAGATAGATTTTTCTCTTTTACTAAAAGTTTTACTTATTTCTGTATCAATAATTAATTAGCGAAATTTACTTTCACATAAATATTCTATAACAGCAACAGTTTTGCTGTAAAACTTTTTTTTTATTATGGGAGCTTTCAAACAAGAGATGCACAATATAACAGTAAATCATTACATCCTTGTTATTTGCCAATATTAAACAAACATTAAATGATCACCGTGTTACACAATATCGCTTGTTGAAAAATTCCCAATAATCACTCTTCCTATGTCATTGTCAAAATGTCAACGTCGCTGTCTGGTAGAACGCGGAAGCACTTGATATCATCGCTCTGTTTATCGAAAAACGATAGACTATGCACACACTGTTATTTAGATAACATAAAAATATATAACATAAACGATAAACAGAACGATGAGTAAAAGCTAGGCGAACACCTGGAACCAGTCGAGTCATCTCCAAATCGTGCAAGTATTATCCTTGCTGGCGGTAATTATGGTATCTCCCGTATACGAAAATGCGCAAGCAAAAATGTCATCGGTGTGCCCTTTCAATTGTTGAAAACAGGAACCATCATCCGCTGACCATAGCCTCGTCGTTCTGTCCAAGGAAGCAGTTAGTAGTTGACGACCATTCGGACTAAAGCAAACTGAAAATACATTTAGGATTTTAATATAGATAATTATATATTAGGATTTTAATATATTTAATATAGATAGAAAAAATTGAAAGCAAAGCATCCATTTGCGATAAGAAATTTGCCTTTTGACACTTCTTCTCGATGACCTTTCATGAGAGCCAATTGTTGGAAATTGCTGCTTATATCCCAAACTTGTGCGGTAGTATCGCTACTGGCTGTTGCCAATCTTTTGCCATTGTTGTCGAAAGCGAGATCCAGAACTTCGTCGTCATGTCCCAACAAAGTAGCCAAGCAAGAATTCATTCTTGCGTCCCACAATTTCGCGGTTTTATCCATCGAGGACGACGCAATCAACGAACAATCGAAATTATAGAGGCAGTTGGACAATTCCTCGCGATGGCCGATTAACACACTTGTTCGTCTGAGATTTTCAGTTAAAAATATATTTATTAAAATTCCATTTTAAATTATTTCGAAAAAATTGAATCTTATGTATAAAACTTATATTACGACGCTAAGAGAAAAAAAGTGAGAAATTAAACAAAAGTATCAAGCAATTATTCGAGTTATTTAATATAATGAGTTTGTTGTCATAAGTCGCGTATACTTAAGAGATAAAAATATTAAAACAAGATAAGAAAACAGAAACCCACGTAAATGTTCTTGTATCCCAGATGTTCACGGTACCGTCGAAGGAACCCGATATGATCTGATTTCCATCGTTGTTGTAATGCAGCGCAATAACTTCTGCCGTGTGTCCCCGTAACGTACCCAATTCCTGACCTGCCGAATCCAAATGTCTCTCACATAAAAAAAGATTACGACGTATGGACGCTTTATTCGGAGAAATCTCGAGATGATATTTCCTAATATATTTTCGAATTTAAAAATTAATCATGAGTAAAAAATCAGGAATTTGCCTGCTTAAAAATGATTAAAAATGTGTTTAGAAAGTATTTAGCCATTGCATTTAACTATTATAAAATTATTTCCAGTATTAATTGCGAGTATTATTCCGTTAATATTTTAAGTTGTCTAAATTGCTATTTTGAGAGATAACTTATTGTGACAGTTTGATACAACTTAGTGACTTTATTTAAGCTCATTTAATTAGAACATCGAGCAGATACTACGATAAAACGTAAAGCCGACAATAATTGGAACAATGATAAGAATACTGTGCAAGAATACGTTGATTATTTTCGCATATTGTTTGCACGCTGTGTTCAAGCATCGTAAAGTGGATTCGACAATAGTAGATATGTTGCGTCCGATCGATCGCGAGCTGGCCGAATCGAAGCGCGCGTTTATTATGTGAGATAACATTGCAATATTTTCAATACCGGTTTCTATATGGAATATTTTTGACGTCGCGTCGATGGAACCGGTCGCGAGCTTGCATTGCGTTGGTGAGAATTTAGCCACCACCACTTCTGCATCGTGACCCCACATGGTTGTGAGGCAGTGACCTGTCCGCGAGCACCAGACTTTCGCCGTTTTGTCGAAGGACCCGGTCACAATTTTGTCTCTGAAACGGTAAAAATACGTAGATCTAGAAATCTCTAACAGAGTTTAGCTACGAAACTTTTGATTAGCCCATCGTTTTCGTCAATAAGTTAAAATGAGTAAGATAGTAAGTTATAAGACAGCTTATATAAAAAGAGACAGTATATATATATATATATATATATACTCTCTAAAATTTTTGACGTGGAACATTTATTTATTATTCTAAAGAGTGAAATCACTCACACTTCTACAAATTGACTATTGAGCCATTTTTTATCAATAATAATACTCAATAATAATTATCACTCTTTGTGACTCTTCAGAATTATTAGATTCGATTCCAAAGATTTTAGAAAGTATTCTTCTTGTTCACTCTTATTTTGACAAAATTGCAAAATTTGATACTGTGATCAGAATCTAAAACAAAATAGTTTCTAAGTAGGTCTAACTCTACCGCTATTGCGTTGTACATAGGTATGTAAAGAATAACACGCGTTATACATTATAGAGGAGATCTCGACCACTATAAGTCGTACAAGTTCTCGCCGTGTCTTACTTTCAATTCCGAGTCGATACAATCGCGATTATACTTTAAGTATTGTGATAAACTCACGAAGTTGGATTGTTGAACGAGACGGCGTAGACCACGTTCTTATGGCCTTCGAGAGTAAAAAGCTCCGCTCCACTGTCAATGTCCCAAACTTTACAAGTTCGGTCATAGCTGCCCGTCAAGCATCTGTCGAACGAATAACGTGTCGTTTATATGCTACGATTCGATGAATTATTCACTGCGATTAATTTTTTCTTCGATATTCTTACTATAGTATTTCAGTTATAGTTTTCCTTTAAGTTTTTTTTTTAATATGCTATATTATTATGAGATTTAATAACATAAAACACTACTTCGAAATTTTGTAAATTTTACAAGTCTTAATAATAATTAAGTGACAATTTTAATGTAGAGTACCTTTTACCTAATTTATCGAGAGCTATATTAGTGACTGGCAAAAGATGCGTCTGTAAGGTTTTGTATTTGTAATAGCGCTTGGTATTTGTATCGCAAACTTTAGCCTGTAGCTTCTGCAAAGTTTCGACTAACTGGTCCATTACACTTTCGGTTATTATGGGTTCAGCCGCTTTTATGTTTTCCGCTAATGCTCTTACGTCCGTTCTGTAAATTATTCAATTATTACTAGCTTTATTTTCGCACGACTTTACATATAGCTTCAAAGTAAGTAAAATAAAAGCAAATGTAAAATTAAGCAGCTACATTACTATGGTCAAATAAAAAAGCTGATCTAATTAATTACTCGGCTGACAAATCCAATAAATCGATCATTTTTGTCTTGATATCACCGCCCTGCGTATACTCCAGAGCGAGACCTGTTTGGGTTTTAAAATTCAAATATATTATATAAATACTTTTCTCAAGTATATTAAACATTAATTTAAGAGAACAAGAGCGTGTTAGACAGCATCATTAATGTACGTTGGCTGTACGTTGTCTATTTACCTGGTGGGAAATAACGAAGCAAGAATTTCAGCAGCCTCATGTGGACATTCCAATTAGGATGCGTCCAGTGTTCCAGACAGGGTTGCGATTCAGTAGTATTTGACACGAGGGAGGCACGGATTTAATTATAAAATGTGGATCACGCGTCAGGAATTACGTATCACGTAGGTGTGTTTTCTCCGCGCTGGCCAGACCAGCAGCCGGAGCTGTCAAAACCGCGTTTTGTTCGTTTGTCGGTCGTTTGTTCATGCGTGCGTGCGTGCGTGCGTGCGTGCGTGCGTGCGTGCGTACACGTCAGTCAGACGCGTCTTGTGCAAACGATTAACGCGTTGCCTAAAACTATGGCCTAGAGCTGAAGATTTGGTTGCTAGGGTTCGTTTGATCAATTTCAAGTACTAAATTGATATAGTAAAATTCAAATTGTATTTATATGTGACAAGTACAAATATCAAATGCATTCACATATATTTATTATAATATTTATTGTTTTACAAAAGGAGAAAATAATAAAAATATAATTCAATCCTTTATATTGTTTCACATAATTGCATTGTATATAGAAATACGTTAATATTTTTTATTAAACGTTGTCTTAATCTTTTTATTTTATTTATTTATATAGTAGAAAAGAGTGTCTGAAAATAATATTACATAATCAGGGGATTCTAATTAATTCTGTATTTTAATAAGAAAAGTATTAGGTATTGGAAAAAGTTCGTGGCGTTTTTCCCGTTAGATGTAACGGGAAAAACGCCACGAACTTTTTCCCATACCTAATATTTTATTAACAAAAGTATTAAATTTTTTCTCTTTATTGTTTAGCACATAAAAAAAGTATTGTTTGTGAATCTAAATTGTAACTATTATATAGTTTTGCGCAAATTAAAATAATTTATAATTTAATCTTTTAACGTTACTGATAAGTTGCTTGAAATTCTGCATTATCAACATTTTATCGACATAGCACGGATCCAAGAATATGTTACCCATTGGAAAATTCATGGACGTGGTTACGTAGTTCAATGTCTACATTTTATGAACATAGAGGCGTGTTGCCCAGCAACGTCACTTATGTCATAAAAAAACAGCTATCATCAAGGTTATTTCTCTGTGACTGTTTTTCACTATTTTCAGAACATTTTTTGTCAGAATAATTGTTTTTTGTTGTTCCGTTGTAAACCTTTTATCAATGATATTGTTGAAATATTGAGATATGATCTAATTATTTATGCAAAACAAATTGTATTTCCAATTAGCTTGATATTTTTCTGAATCTAATGCTGAATTTATAACTCGTTTAATTTCCATGATTTGAAGTTTTTCACATATTATTGATAATTAACATTACGTGAAGATATGTAATTTTCAAGATGTCAGATCACAATGACAGATATGTATTTGAAGCTGAGTGGTATGATAAAATCGCTTGTATGCTGAAGAAATTTTATCTGTATTATTATTCATCTGATAATACTGTTGAATTGGTACGTGCAAGTTAGTGCAAATTAATATTACATACAAGATGTTTCACCTAACTTAAGCACATTAAATATTTTTGCTAAACAACAGAAAAAAAGATATAAAAACGTATCTTTTATTACAGATATATCAAATTATGTAAAGTATATAATTTTTTGTATTCTACAAATTACATAATTTTTATTAAAATAATTATATTTTTTTATAACAATTGAATCATTTTATTATTCAAAAACTATTAAGGTAATATAGAAATAAAGATAATTTAGAAATTAATATTTTCCAAAATATATATTTTATGTCAAGATATACCAGAATACAATATAAATATTTCAATAAAATATTGATTTTTTAAAATAATCTTACTCTCTACATTTTGATATGCAGAATGACTTGAATTGTATTACGTAAGAAAAATCATATGATTTTATTTTAAAGAATTGAGTTACTTTTAAAGTATCCTCATAAAGTTGTTATATTATATATTATATATTAGTATATATTTTAGTTTGATTTAAAAACAAGGAAGACATTCTTAAGAAGGACAACATGTGATGGCATTAAGGCTAAAGATTTTTATGTGGGTTCTGTAATAACAATATTTTCAAGATGCATCAAAATTACGGGTTATGCAGATACCTGTACCAAAACCAAATTAGAAACGCAATTGCAAAAGTAATAAAACAAATGATTTCTATTTTATATATGATTTTTCTGATACTAAAATATTTTTACTCAATTCATGTAATTTTATTTTTTTAGAGTTTTTGTACTTTTGAAACCAGATGTTATTGACAAAATGGGTGAAATATTAAAAATGATTATAAATTATGATTTTCATATTATGAATCTAAAAATGATAAAATTAACTGTGGATGATATTGCAGAAAATTGTTTTATAAAAAAAGATATAGTCGATAAGACGTAAGTCAAATTTTGAATTAACAGTATTCCAAAAATAAACTATTTATAATTTCTTTAATAAATTTTGAATACTGTAGCTGTGAAAGTTTATTTTTAGGTCTGTTATAAATTATCTTATTTCTGGCCCTGTCGTTGCTTTAGAATTATTAGGAGGAAATGGTATAACAAGATGGCAAGAATTAGCTGGCCCAGAAGATAGTAATCATGCTCGTTTAACGGCAGCATCTTCATTAAGAGCTTGTTATGGAAAAGACGAGATATGTAATGCTGTATATGGATCCAAAGATACTGAAACAGTAATACAGGTACAAAGTTTTAGATGCAATAATTAAATTTATAATAAGAACATATTTTAATGTAACATCTGATTATTTTTAGGAATTGCAATATTTCTTCCCTAACTCAAAAAGTAAAAATAAAGGCCCTAAAAACACTGCAACTCTACAAAACTGCACTTGTTGTATTATCAAGCCACATGCTATACAGGAAAAACTTGTTGGTAAATTGAATACTTTATTAATATATCATGTAATATTAATATATAATATATTGTAATGTATTAATGTTTATATATTTCTGTAAAATAGCAACTAATGGAATTTGTCATATAACTGACTTTGAAACTTTTATCTATCTATGTGATATGATATATTTTTAATCTTATATTTATATTTATAATATTTATAGGAGCAATTATCGATGATATTCAAAAAGCAGGCTATATGATCATCGCTGCACAACAATTTTATGTCAATCCAATTAATTCTGAAGAGTTTTTAGAAATATATAAAGGTGTTCTTCCTGAGTATACTGTATGTTTTCATCTATTTTATATATTCTTTTAATAAATAATTATTTCTGAAGATGGATATATTTTTATGAACTATAGGCAATGGTAGCAGAATTACAATCTGGTCCATGCATTGTTCTGGAAGTGAGCTGTAAAGACGAAAATCCTAACATAGTTGCTGATTTCAGGAATTTATGCGGTCCAATGGATCCGGTAAGTATAAACTTTAATTGCTTTATCCCACGTTATTGACATACTTATTTCATACAGAACATTGCGCGACAAATCAGACCGAATACGCTTAGAGCTAAGTATGGGAAAACGAAAATACAAAACGCTATACATTGTTCCGACTTGCCAGAAGATGGAATATTAGAAGTAAAAACAATTTTAATTTATATTTACTTAAAACTTTAGTCACATTTGTCATTTGTTTTTTTTTGTAATTTACGTACGTTGAATCTTTCCAGGTGGAATATTTCTTCAAGATACTCAACGGAATCTGAATGTTCAAATATATCTTACATAATACAAAAATTTAAATTGGACAATTATTAAATTTAAGTGATTTGAAGAACTTAAAATATTTGTATATATTGATTTTAAATAAAAATTATATTTATATTGATTAAAATAAATTGATTTTTTAATGAAAATCGACTAAAATATATATTTTCATGTTTACATGGAAATTCTACAATTGCTTAAGGCTATGTAATAACTTTACGTAAAATTATTGTTTATGTAAATTATGTTTTTAGTTATTAAAATAAATGAAGGGCGTTGTTTTAAATCGGAAAGTTTGTTTAAGTCATTAATCATTAAACATGTTAAATTTAAGTAATGACTGTTTCAGTAGCTTTATATTTATCCGAGAATTTTTTATTTCTTAATATATTAATATATTTATTTCTTAATATATTAAATA
>NW_017259490.1:4539866-4540301 GCF_001594045.1 Atta colombica | reverse complement strand
TATATATATTTCACGTAAATATAGTAAAAATATACATAGAAAATTATTTTAAATTGACATATGTACGCTTCTATGCATATATTCGTGCATCTTAATACGCGTCGAGAATTTCCATTGAGTAAGGGCTTCCGGAGAAAGGGGGCGTCTGAAGTAACTCGATGCCAGAGACTTGAAGCTAGTTTCGCTATGTCCTACTTTAGCATAGTGTATTGCTGTAGAGTGCAGATATTGGTATTTATGTAATCACGCGTTTCTCTCACATAATAATTAATATTTTTTTAACTTTATGATACTGAAGAGTGTGAATAAAAAAAAAGTTTTCCAGTCATTTAGTTTTCAATAAAATGATCTTTAAAGTAAAAAATCAAATCAATTGTTAGAATTTCTTTATAATATTGTGACAAATTGGCATCATGCGCATCTGCTTTATATATA
>NW_017259490.1:4527088-4539760 GCF_001594045.1 Atta colombica | reverse complement strand
ATATATATATATATTTAAAATCATTCACAACACTTGATATTGTGTATATGTATCTATCGCACATCATACAATAGAACAATTATTCAGATTAGATTTAGATAGATTTGCAACGGTGTACATTGTTTGGGCAATCAAAACCGCAGTTATTCCGTTAATACTCGTACATTACATTTATTAGTAATTCCGCGCTGACGGGCATTGCCTCTGCTTATAATCATCTCAAAGAACTCCTCCAGAAGATCTACCGTAGCTTAGTAACGGCACAATGATGCGTGTCAAGGATTTAATTTGTAATCCGCCAGCGATGTAAAACTGCGAAGACTAATCCGTTCTCATCAGATTAAATTAGATGGAGGGGAGAAGAAAAGAAGAGTCAGATTTTCCCGCGATACTGTCTAATTCAGTCTATAAAGGATTGCGGACTGAAAAACATTGTGCGATATAATGTAATGCTAAATGGTGCAATTATAGCAAGAATGAAAAGAATACTTCAAAAAATTGTATAATGCAAAGTAGAATATTTATTAATTAACATTAACTTTGAATAAGATTTATAGATTGTGCACAAGGAAGACAATACTGTGATGTATATACTCACAAATAATAATAATAATAATATAATAAATAAATATAAATCCATCAGCTATAAATATATCAATTACGCGATTTTTTATTAAGAAATCTTAAAATTAACTATTACAATTAGATTAGATATTATCACTCAAGTAGAACAAAAATTTTGAAAAAATGTTGTAATGTATTATAATTTAATAATTCAAGAAGTACATTTTGAGATGAATTTGTGAATTGTCAAAATTTGTGATACTATATATTATAATTTTCTCTATAGATAATTTAGTAATTGTATAAAAAGTATATAGCAGCTATTACTTACTTTTTATTATTTTTTTAAATCTTCATGAAGCAATTCCATATATAAAGAAATATTAAATAAGTTTTATAATACGTTCCAACATTATAATGATTTAACATTTAGTTCTGGATTTCATTATTTCTACTAAAGAACTAATTACTGTGGAAATATAGAAATTTCTTTTTCTTTTGATCAGCAATTTTAAATGTGCTGATTATACAATGAATCGGTAGTCAGAAGTCTTAATCGGTGAAGTTGGCCAATCAGCCTTAGTCGTACAAATTGGCTATTGGTCAACTTCGTTCGATAAGACTTAGAACTACCGATTACCAACTCATTGTAGAATCAGCGTTAAATATGTCTTTTAGGCGTCACTAAGACGTCTCGTTTTTTGACGTGTATGTTGTTTGAGTAGTTAGTCAAGTCTAATTAACACATGATTATTGTTTATTCGTTTAATAAGATTTTCGTTACAAAACAACAATTTGACATATTATTATACTTAATTTCTGAAAAACATTTTTTTAAAGTAACCTTAAATAGTTTTAAAACGATAAACAAAGATAACCATTTTTACACATTTTATAATTTGCTGTTCTACTTAAGCAGTCATTATAAAAAAAACTATATTTCCCAACCAGAAAAATGTTTAAAAAAACATTTTTTTAACATCTTCAAAAACACTTAAAATTACGAAAAAGTCCCCTTCTTTCATTAAAAAAAAAAAATTTTTATTTAGTACGTTAAAAAAAACATTGTATCTTTCTTTTTAGAAGATCAGTAATACTCTGAAATTTTAATAGAAAATTCTTCAAGGAGAAACTAGTATATATTTTTACTACAAAGGTAATGTAATAATATTCTTTTATAAAGACACACTACAAGAACAGGTATTATCGATACTGTCCACAGACATTTGCGTTTAACGGTTATTTGCTTATGAATGTCCTTTTCTAAAATTAGTCAAATTTTTGTACTTTCCACTCTCCCGTAAACGTGTTCGTTTTATTCTGTTTTTTTTTTATAAATAAATACACTGTTGAAATACAACACTCGAAAAAAATTCATTCTTCACATACATCCTTGTGAGGTGATTCGCAACTTAGATCAGTGTATATTGAAATACACTCCTTCCTCTCAGCTCGTCGGCGACTTGTACCCAGGTGCCAGTATTGTGCATGACATCGCGCTGTACGGATCAATCGGTAATTTTTAAGGATCCATTACGCTTTATACGGTTTTCGATTTTTCTTTTTCAGTTTTCCAATTTTTTTTTTATTTGACATATAATATTATGCTGTATCTCCGAAGCTGTTTTTTCTTGATTACACTTTAAACTTTTACCTCAAGATTTAGAAGGAAACGAAAGAATATTACTAAATTACTGCACAGATATTTTTCATTTTAATTGAGACTCACCTGGTATTTTATTACCACCTTGGCATGCGATGTCATACTTGACAGTGAAACGCTTCGTGAACGTAAGTTATAAAGCTTATATTAAAAATAAAAAAACGATAAAACTTTTAATAAAAAGTTTTAATATTTCTCGCCACGATCACTACAGTGTTATTAATTTGTACACGTATAAATAGTGTATAAAAATTTATTATGCTAAATAACCAGAAGATAATAATTACTCGACCACACTATTTGATTCGTCTTCATAAAATATTCGTCGTTAATAAAAACTGTTGTATACACACAAATATCAACAATTATTATATCTTATTTATCTTATTTATCTCATAATATTTGTGATATAGAAGCATTTTACTAGCTAACTATAGCTTTATAGATATTTATAGCACGAATTAAAAAGGAAGTTAATAATTGCTTCATGGTCTCAATGCGATGATAGCATTTGAATAACAATCAATTGAAAATTTTTCTTGAAGATATAATCCAAGGCTATTTGAAATTACTTTTAAATTACTTTTAAAAATTCTTATAATAAAAATAATTTTGTTTTCTATGAAAATTCTTGGTAATATGTATATCAAGATGTATGCAAATATATCAAAACGTTTGCAAATTTATTATACTCATTTTCCTTATTACTCTTTCTATTCCAAGATTTATTTTTTTGTTATTAATTTTTTACATATGTAACTCTAATTTCACATGATGTGACGTATTGATAAAATTAAATAACTTGAAATAACAATCTTTTTTAAAACTTTATTATATCGTCAGTTGAAATGCTTTATCCTTTTCAAAGGATATTGATCACAACAGGTCATTTTGTTTCGTAATTCATCGGACGTACTCACATTTTCGTAATAAGAATAATTCGCATGCGTTGCAACGTTATGAAACAATAAAGCAGTACTATAATATATCGTATTATAAATGTATACATTATCTGATCTAATAAAAAAAAACATTTTTACTTAAAAATCAATCTTATATATATAGTACAAATATATTTTTAAATATTAATTGCCTGTGAAAAATCGCACATGACTTTTATTAATGCAAAAGTATTTGACATTTTACGAGATACTTATAATAGCAAAAAATAATGTTTTCGCCGAATTTTTATTACGTACTCCTTGAGCAATTCTTTGAAAATATTATTAAGACAATTTCTCTTTTTATCTATTGTATATTATTATCCAATTAAATGAATCATTAAAATATATACGCCATTTTTTGATATATAAGATGAAATTATCTGACACAATAAGAAAATTCTAAGTGTTCTTGAAACATAATTCTGTATAATTCATAATCTTCCATTCATAGGACATGTTAAACCTTGAACGAAGAACGTATCTAACTTAGTAATACTTTTGCGTTTGAGTAATTTCCATAGATAGAGAACAGTCAAAATTTAAATTTTTTCAGTTGTAAATTTTTTCTCCAAGTTTATTTACTATTTATATACATATTTTAGATCATTAGAAATAAAAATAAACATAAAATGTTTAGACATTTTTAAAGAAATCATACAATTAAATTTTGAAAAGAAAAAGGTCACTATATAAATGGTTACTAAATTTTAGTATTAATAACATTTTTTTACATATATTTTTTTAATTATTAAAACTGCATGCTGAACGCGGTTAGAACGCAATCATAAGTTAAAATAATAATCTCATATATCAAATCTCACTGATCGTCAAATTTTGATAGTAATGTTAATCACAACTGTAAATTAATAATTTTTCTTATGAAAAATATTATCAGCTGAGATTACAACGCGGATCTTTTGAATTCCGTGTAGACTGTGTAAACATCCTCCCAATCATTGAGATATGTGATAACATCAAAGTTGGATAGTGCTAAGTTAAAAAGATAAAAATTAAATCAAAAAGTTAAAAAGTTAATTTTAACTTAACTTAGTTACATTTTTAATTTTTTAACTTAATTTAGTTATATTTTATCGATAATTATTAACTTTAAAATTTTTTTTTAAGTCAATTCTTAGATACAATGCGAGAGGCTAATGAGTATATAATTTAGTAATTTTATATTATATAATCATTACTTGTGAACAAAAATAACCAGTCTTTAATAAATAAGTTGTAAGAAAAGAAAAATACGAAAAATTATGTAAAACAATCAAACTTTTTTCTTTTTTTTTTTTTGGTTGTTCGTTTGAACCAAATTTAACTTTTAACTTTTTAATTACTTTTTTAACTTAACTTTATTAACTTAACTTTTAATTCAATTAATTTTATTATTGGATTAATTTTTAATTAAGTTAAATTTTCAAGACTGTTAACTTTAATTTAATTTAATTAAAAAAAAAAAGTTAATTTATCCAATTCTGGATAATAATCGCAATTAGTATATAAGGATGAATTGATTTAGTATCATTATTAATAAAACTCATGAATTTTAAACGTTATCATATATTTTCAGATTTTATTAAGATGTTTACATATTTAAATAATTAATATCATATATTTAGATAATTATACATTTCATAATTTTTAAAATTTCATAATCTTTAAATTTTATTTGTCATCAATTATAGTTAATTTAACAAAAAGAATCCTTAAAAAAAGCAGTTTTTTAATATTTAATAAGGTATTGATTTCATTAGATTGTTAATTGCTGCGTTTATTATATTTATTACATTATATTAATTAAAAAATCGAATAATTATTTTCTTGTTTAGCATTAAAAAAAATAATTTTCTAATATTATTGTACTATGCCATTATTAATTAATATATAGACTCGCAAATTTCATGATCAAATATATTTCCAAAAGATATTCACAAAAATTGCCCTTGAAATTTTGTCTCGAGGTCTGCATGGTATTCTTAAATGATCCAATGAAGAGACAATAATATTTGCCTTCTTCCGCAAGGTTCGTCAGGGCATGAGTTATGCAATTAAAACAATAGTAGTGCTCGCTCCCAACACCGGTAACTACGAGCAATTTCAAGTTGATTATTATGCTTCATCTCGTAATTCGTGCTACAGACGATTGCATTGCAAAAGTATTCTGTTCCATACTGTAACTATAACTTCAAAAGTGATGATAATATCAGTCGATTGCACAATCTATCATATTTGAACAAAATATATCCCTTTTATGTAAAAAACATCAAGCTTTTATGTGGATGTATAAATATATACATTTTTTTACAAAGAATCAATAAATAGATTTACAGAAACCTTCCTCTATAACAAGTGTTTTGCATGTTCAATCAATCGGTAAACGTTTTACGTTTATTTATTCCAACGAGCGGAAGTTGATGTTGATGTATGTGTGCCAAGAGGTATTGTAAAACCGTTATGTAAAAGACGTGACATTTGTTGGTATTTTATACCATGACACCGTGTACATTTCAATAACAGTAATGAAATCGATTGACCAAATTACATTAAGTATAAAGATTTTTGTTAAGAATTAAATAGAATTATTGTAAAATCTATTCAACTATCTACTAGTAAATACAGAGAATGGAATAGTGACAACAGCGAAGACATACACAATATATATCTCACGCTCACAATTAATTCAACGACGTCAATTCAAATTCCAATTCAGAAACACAAATCATCAAAATGATAATTACCAAGATTTTTTTCTCGAGAATCATCAAGGATTTCAAATCAAAAGAGCTGATGCCATTGAAGTTAATATTTTTTGTTCAAGCTTCCAGTAAGTGATGTAAAAAGTAATTTTCAAATTTAACAGCATTTCTGTTTAACTTTAATATTCTAATAAAATAATCAAAAATAATTGAGTGAAATAAAAAAATAATTTTTTAAATAATTTTTCTTCACCGTAACAAGATTTTTAACTGCGATTTTACTTTAGCACTTTACGTGTTATATCCATACTTGACCATACACATGAGAGAACTGGGAATAAACGTGGAAGAGACGGCGATAATGAGTTCCATCACTCCTCTCGTGGCTATGGTGATGCCGCCGCTTGCCGGTATGTTAGCTGACCGCATAGGAAACTTCAGAGTGAGTTAACTAACTTTCTTTGATAATGTCAAATACCAACATATAAACGAGATGTTTTCTTCAACTATTTTTCTCGCGTACTTTACCGTTGTGTTATTTATTTTCTCATCATCTTATATCACTGTCTATTATATCTATACTTACACACAGAAAAAACTACTTACTGCATGCAAATAATAATTACTTGTTTCAAATTGCAATAGTTACGTATTTCAAAAGTATTTCATACATCTGCAAATCTATTAGCATCATATTTATTCGAAATATATTCTAAATCCTAGTAAATTTAATACTTCAATCACAAAAAAATTATTGAGTTAAAACAAATTTGATTTGTTTATTATATAAAATCACTTCTTCGATTAATTTTACAATTTTCTTAAAAAAATTCTTGTTTCAAACATATAATAATGAGTTTTTCTACAATTTGTAATAAGTATATTTTAAGATTATTAAAAAAAATTCTTTGTTAAAGACAACCATTATTTGAAAGGAAGAAGATAAATTGATAAATTACTCTTCTTAACAATATATAATAGAATGAATATATGCAGAATGTATTCTTGAGATCTTTGAAGAATCTTTCTAACAGATTTTGCTGTCGCTGTTTTCCGCGTTCGGAGGTTTAGCGGCGTTATTACTATTACTGGTGCCGATCGGCAGAGTGACAGTACATTTTCCTCAGAGGATAATCATGGACCTCGGTTGTGAAGGTAGAAACGGTTCGCTATTACATACAATGAGTCAGATTCATCCGTGTGAAACGAAATTAGAATCGGAGGAGATCGCTGTAAATATAGAAAGTTGTGGGTAAGCAAAAAATCTCAATTACATATATCATTAACTTTGTCACGAGACTGGAATAACGTTGCCAATTCATTATATTACATTATTATATATAACATTATTTATGTAATATTAACAAATTTTTATTCTTTTCTTTTTTTCTATGTTGTGAGATGTGTTCTTTGTTTTGTAAAGTATTTTATTGTCATTAATGCTTTAAAAATATACTACTCCAGCATTTTAGGAACATTTGCAGGTCATCCTATCATTAATTTAAATCACATACTATTGAGGAAGTTCTTTGTTATCATTTATCACGAATAATAATCTCGTACAAACAATTTGTCATATAAATATATGTATAAACATGAACATTTCGTTTTCCTGTTTGTTTCAAATTAATTCCTACAACTCAACTCCATGAGATCCTATAGAATCCTATAGAATATTACTATTCATAGTTTCGCTATAATATTTTATTAATAGAAGAGCTATACATTTGCAGAATGACAGTTTAATTGATTACTTTGAAGTCATTTATCTAAAACCGTATATGCTAGACAAACTTAAACATTATAATTTTTTTACGCAGATTCGTATGTCATGTAGAAACGAACAATGAGACGGATGGAAGTCAAATTCTAAAATCAAGGCTTTATACGATCCGACATCTCAATTTTCAGACTGGCGTGAATACTTCATACAAATATATTGTTACTCCGAGCGACTTGGCAACGGTATGTTGTGCATTGAACATATGTTAACGGACTGTTATTGAGTTACGGATACTCGATACCTAATATTGAATAACGGATAAGCAGTGAGCTTAGATAATAAGGTGGACACGCGGTTGTCGGCCAACGCATGAAGAGACAGTAAAGCGCAATGTATGCATTGCTTAATCTTTAAAACTATTTATGGCATTTATTGTCTATTTAATAAATTTCAGAGAAACGTTATTATCTATTATTATCTTGATATTATTTTAAGTAAGATATTGAATATTATATAAAATCTTGTTTAAAATCTAATTTAAAAAAGTTTATTGTTTAATTTTATTTATATCTTTGTAAGTATTATACTACTATTTCATGTTTTTAATAATATTTATACGATGCTGATAAATATTGTATTTTAATTACAGAGTATTCAGCAAGAAGATATGAAGGAACATCGACAATTAAAAAATAATGAGTTTTTTAAAACTAGCATCCGACAAGTTTCAAAAACGCACTATTTTTTTCCAACGGACCAATTATTCTCATTCTCATGTATGTCTTTGTCGGGACATATCCAAGATATTGATAACTTTACTACCGATACATTTAGAATGTCCAGAAATCATACATCATGCGTGTTTGATAATTTAATGAAATCAAAGGTAGAAGAAGAATAATACTTCGTAATGTAATAAATATTCATATGTCCGAAAATAAAAATAAATATTCATATGTATTCGAAAATATCAAAACGTTGGCAATTCAGGAATTGTTATCATTTTTATACTTTCTATACCGTGATTAAATTTTAAAAAGATAAATTAATAATTACTATTTCTAAAAAAAAAACGAAAAGACCAAATAAAATCATATTTTTTTTAAGGATAACATCAATCGAACGATAAATTATCATTTGTATAAATCGAAAATTAAAAGTTTGAAACCAGATGAAGATGATTTACAAGAAGAACAACAAAGATATTTGTCGGAAAAAATATCCTGGGCAGGGGAAGATTTTCAAAAACCCATTTGCGATGATCTAGAGTCTAATATAAATAATCAAATCACGATACAAGTGCGGCTCTATGATCACGAAGCGAAGCTAGAAGTAACCAACCGAGTCTTGAACATAAATGAGTGCAGGAAGAAATGCATAGTTACTTTACCTCGCAACGCGGTGTGTTCTAACATGAATATGGAAGTCGAATATAATATAAAGCTAACGTTTTGGCTTTATCTCGTCATTCGAGTATTTATAGGTACATATTTAAATGTTCCAATTATCTTCCAAGATAAACATTTACTTAGACACGTTTTTTTAAACTCTCTATGCTATTTGGGTAATCATTACATTTTTCAAAATACAATTTTTTTTAATTAAAAAAAAGTATCATTCTTCATAGTGTTTTTGATGCTAAATACAATTCCAGCTGCCAAAATATTTCATCGTATCAAAACTTTAAGGAAATTGATAGAAAAATTGTAAAAAGGGTCTGAACTATAGTATTATTTTAAGCATAAAAATTACAAGGAATAATTTTTTTCTTGAAATCCTTTTTTCTTAATTGTGTATAGTTTTCTCATAGCTATCACCTTTGTTATTAATTTTATGTCAGTATTAAAAAATTAAAATATAAATTCTACATTTCAGGTATTATTGGAGGTACAACTTTTGCCATGTTCGAAGGTGCTGTTATAGCAATATTGCGAGAGCAAGAGGCAGATTATGGTCTTCAACGAATTTATGGCAGTATAGGAGGCATGATTTCGTCACCCTTATCAGGTCTTCTCATAGATTACGCTAGCAAGGGTAAAGGATATACAGATTTTAGGCGAGTAATTTAGTCATAATTTATAAAATGTCCTATTGATGTCCTATGATTGATGAAATCGGAAAAGAAATTGGTTTTACATGCCAACAAGTAAAAAAGATAAAATTTTTCTATATAAAATTTTTCCCAGTGAGAAATGATAATAGAATCGTCGAATTTAATAGAAACGTCGATTCGACAACGATTTCATTGTCATTTCTCACTAGATTTAGATTCTAGACTTAGATTCCACATATTTGTACGATTCTAAGATCAAACTTTATGGAATCGCTAATAGAATAGAATTTATTTACACTTCAGCATATACAAGACAAGAAATACTTAATTCATTCACACTCCTTTCTTGCCTTTATTTTACAACTACAAACCTAAACTATTACTATATATTCTCTTTTACCTATACATAATCTCTATATCACAGCCCTATCACAGTCTATTATTAGTGTCCATATCCCATTTCTTATTTTCTTTTATCTCTACCTAGCATTTCTTTACTCTTATTTATCGTCCTATCTTCCCTTATATTCTTCAACTACACATTCCATCTACATCCTATCCTTTTTATTTTCTATTGATCTCATTTCAATTTGTTTCCTTAACTTATAAATAGATAATAAATTACCTATCACTAACTATAATATATATTACAATCTTATTTTATACTCACAGCCTTGTTGTCTTACAAAATACTCATTCCTTGTCTTTACATTATCTACTCGTTAATTACGTAAGTTGTCGATGTCGCGCTGCGTGCATGAATGTAACTTATCTTTATCTTTACAATAGTCTCTACTTATATTTTTTCCTTCCATTTTCCTTTTTTTTTCTTTTCTTTTTATTATTTCCTTTTCTCTATCCTTCCATAGTTTTATTTATTTTTCCTTTAAGTTCACTTAAATCTTCTCCCTATAAATTCCTTACGATCTCGTCCTTATCTTTCTCTAACTCTTCAAAACTATCTCTTGTCTCCTCGCATTCTTTAACATAATGCTCGAAGTTATTTTCGCTTACACCACAGAAAAGACATCCTCCTTCCTGTATTCCTAGCCAGTAAGTTTATTCTTCTCTTCTAAATTACCACATCTTAATTTAAATAACACTTTTATTTCATCTCCTCTCTTTCATTTATGGAATTGCTAATAAAGATCTTATTAATTTTCAGGCCAGCATTTTATCTCTACGCGGCATTGAAACTTGCATCGGGTATTCTCATGTTGCTGATCAACTTAGAATTCAAAGCACCTGCGAAGAACGTTGTGCGTGATGTCTTTACTGTTCTGAGAAACATTGAAACTGCCGTACTTTTCCTAGCTTGCTTTGTTCTCGGTAAATTACAAACTGTTTAATATGTCTGTTTAATACGTCTGTTCCTTGTTGAAAACATTTTCCGATGTTTTCAACAAATTATTTGGAGGAAAGGCAGTACTTAAAAGGAAGAAGATTTCGACAGGCACCGCCTGGGGATATATCGAGTCGTTTCTCTTCTGGCTAATTCAAGACCTAGGAGGATCTAGATCGCTTATGGGTATCACGGTAGCAGTAGGTGGTATCGCTGGCATACCATTGTTAGCACTCTCGGGACCAATAATATCAAAGATTGGTCACGCGAACGTGCTTTTCATAGGTTTCGTGTTTTACGCTATCAGGCTTTGCGGTGAGTATACGTTAACGGTGCGAAATAATTGACAGCGAACAAACGTAGACACGCGCGTTTAAAGATATAATGAAGTGCTTCCTGCAGGCTATTCTTTGATTTACGATCCTTGGCTTACTTTAATCTTCGAGGCATTAGAGTCGGTTACAACGTCTCTTAGCTTTACTGCAGCCGTCACTTATGCAGCAAAATTATCAACTACATCTACTGACAGTTCGATACAAGGATTGCTTGGTGGCGTTTATTACGGAGTTGGTATGCTCATAGATTTATTCAATAAATCTTCTTGGCAATAATAAACAAATTTCCTGTATTAAATATGCATTTGAAGTATCGATTTTTTTGTATTGATATATTTGATGATTGATGCAATGTATTGATTATATTTTTTATTTATAGGCAAAGGTTCCGGGAGCTTAATTGGTGGTTATCTAATGAAATTCTTTGGTACCAGACCGACCTATCAGATTTTTGCTGTAGTAACTTTATTGACTGGCATAATATATTTTATCTTTAATGTGACTTATCTGAAGAAGCGATCGCAACTTGAAGGTAATGATATTGTAAAAAAGAAATCAAAAAATATTGACGAACAAGACAGTCCCAAGAAACATACGAATGATATTAGCCTTGACGAAAAATCGCAAAATCATAATCAAATTAATAACAAGAGTAAGATGATGGGAAATGATAATAAAGGATTTTTAAAAGAAGAATCACACAATAATAAAAAAACAGATGAATTGAATTCAACTGAGATTGAAGCTATCAGAAACGCTAAAAATATTGACGAATTGAATGAAATCCAATTAGAAAACATAAGAACAAATTAGCAACAAAGAGTAATGCAATTCAGGTTGAAGAAAGTGATACGCAAGGAAGCTATTTTATTAATTCGAATTTTGAGACTGATTTAGATCAGAGTAAAGTCATAGTAGAAAGGGGAGAGCACATCCCAAAACGATAAGCATATCGATTGAGTTTACAGAAGGATTCCTGAGATTCTTAGTTTAACAGTAATCAGTTAAGAAATTTAATAAATAAATTTAATAGCATAAGCACAATTTTATTAAGTTCTGAAAGTGAGAAATAAATTTAAATTAAAAAATTTTAATTATGTAAAAAAAAAACATAAAAAATTGTCATCATGTATAATAGTTAAGTTTCATCAAATAGAAGAAAATTCACAAATATATAAAAACACACACAAATATACAAAATATAAAAATTCACAAATATATAAAATATTTAGATCTCGTTAGCAATAGTTTTAATAATATGTAAATATCACAGCATAATCTGTAAAATATAATCTCATTATATGTATTCTTAATATATTATAATCAAACAATCCCTCTATTATTTTTCC
>NW_017259490.1:4513685-4526988 GCF_001594045.1 Atta colombica | reverse complement strand
TATTAAAATATTATATATAAATATAATATTTTTTGTTTTTTTATTGACTCTACATACGATCACTCATACCTTGTACTTTATATTTTATATAGGAAATATGAAATCGAAAGAAAAGATATTAATGAATACACTCATTTAAAATGTAGAATTATATCAAAAATATGAAAGTCCTCTGTACATTAAAACCATGTGTATGCAATAAGTTATTAATAAAAAATATTCTATGTTGTATTCACGTAATACTGTAATATATTTTTTTGCTTAATATTATATTATATTTTCGCATTATAAACATTAACTATAAATTTATAGTATTTAAAAAAAATGAAGTAAAACAAATTATACATGTACATGAATGAACATATATCAGGTTTTTTTATCAAGATATTAATAAAAATATATCAATGCCGGAATCTTTCTCTCAGTGTCAATAACGGGAGACAATCTGTTTATTCGTAACACAACTCGTAACGGATTATTACGGTTAGCAAAGTAAATTAGAACTATTTTGTCAAGCATTATTTCTTCTCGTTAGCGCAGCTACGCCGGCTGAATATGTTTTGTCTGCGAGAGTCTCGAAATCGTAGCAAAACAGCGCTGTAATAACATAAGCATTAACTGTTAGTCTCGCGTTTTCCTGTCTGCAAAACGGACAATATGTAGATAATGACAAACGCATGGCTACGACGTGAAACAGTCAAAATATTCCTCACAACAATGCTAGACGCACGTGGACAATATATTCACGATCGGTCAAGTGGTAGTTACAGTTACAAGTCTATATAGAGGACATTCGCTCCAGAATCATGACCATTCATCTTTGAATATCAGCATGTTACGTATTTTAATTTTGGTTCTCTTCCTTCGCCTGTCTTACGCCACGCTGTCCTCGGAAGTAACGTCATACGCGAGAGTATCGAGAAACGGACAGCCAGGAAGTAGCTTTCACGACTCTTTGTCGTGGATCACCAGGTGCGTAACATCGAAATTAATTTTATGTCGATAGTAACTGTATCGATAGTAGAATACAATGTCTCTGAGATATTCTAAGAATTGAATGTGAGAGGCAACATCTGTGCATCTTAGGCCCGTAACGAGAAATAATACGAGCATGGAGAACGAAAACAGAAGTATAAATGACGTTGTTGTCACAGCATCGCCCGTGTACATAGCGCCCAAGACTTCGAAACTGAAAAAAGGCGAAGCGATGGATTATCCAATCGGTCCAAGGTAAATTCAGATATTGACAGCAGCGAATGTTGATAATTTATGGTGAACTAATCACTAATGGCCTATTGTGTCTAATTTGCTATTAATTACTAATTATTGCATCTATGTATAGATATTCGACATTGGATCATGAAATGATAGCTAAGCTGGACGAAGGCAAGAAGCGAATTCAACAGCGATTTAATCCACCTGCGGGTGGAATCTTCAAAAAAGACTCTTTCATTTCATCAAACGGAAGACCGCAGAAAGGAGCGAGTACGTCATATGCAGAAAGTTCTCCGAGCATAAATTCATCCGCTTTTCCTGGCCCGATCTTCTCTGGCATATACGAATATAATCCGAACCCAATCCCCGATGACGAATCACCGATGTCTAAACCAATAATCAGTAAATATCCACCCACATCTATGGATGATAATGTACGTACATAAATATTTCATCATTCCATATATTAGTAAATGGATAAATTATTCTTCTCATTGTTCATCTTTTAAACACGTTCAGGAAATCTCTCATTCGAATCTCATTGCATTACAGATTCCGGATTCCTACAAACTATCGCCGAACAAATATCACACCAGTAGCGAACACGAAGTGGATTACTCTGATTTTACAATAACTTCTTCATACGAAAATGACGGATCTGGGTCGAAACCTATGAAATTTGCGAATCATCACGATCATTCATCTCCATTCATAGAGGATTCGTATGAGCACGATCATCATAATTTTCATCATGACGTGATTTACGATCACGTACCTGTGTACCACGAGTATCATCCCAAGACCACAACGGAAGAGCCAGAAATGAACGATCAGCGACTTGACAAGAGGCCCTACTCGTATTACTTCATAGGAAAGAAGTTATGGTATATACCACTATATTTCAGCATCTATCTTATCATATACATAGCGGCGCTCGTATTGAAGAGCATCGCCCGACACAAGATCAATCTTCCGACTCAGCTGGAGGAAATCGCGCATCACCGCAAAAGACGCGAATCTAGCGAAGGATGGTGGTATTTTACCGAAAGAATACTCGAAGGGATTGAACGATTTGCTGAAACATCCGGTAAAATTTCTGAACATTAATTAACCTATGGTCTGAAGAAAATTCTAAGAAAAAAATCAAATATTTTTAATAATTATTCACCGACGAAATATTTGTATTCAAATACTTTTGAATATAAACAATACATATAGACAATATGTAGAGACAAGTAGATGATAAGATATTATTAAGAATGCTTTGATAAATATATAATTATTTATAAGATACGCATATATAATTATATTTATTTTAAACAAAACAGTTTGTTAAACAATATATATGATAGTTATGTAAAAGTACAAATTATATCATACAGATTTAAGTAAATTATATCAAAATAATTTTTAGCTATGTTTTTATTTCTGTTACTATTTCGCCATAATCAATTTTGTTAACTGTTCATGTTAACTATTACTTACAAATAAATAGAAAATACAAATCCTTGCAAATACTTACAATACTTAACAAATAAATATACAATATCAATTATAATGTTATTGATAAATTTATTCATTATCATAACAAAATATTTCATGAATTCTTAAATTTACTCAGATTTTTATGAAGAAAAGTAATAATAATTAGACAATTTGAAAACTAGAAATTTTTGAAATTGTTTTGACTTTTCAATTTTTAAATTCCTGAATTTTTGAACAGATTATCCGAATTTTTTATTCTTTAAACACATATCAAAATTAGTATAGAAATAGTATAAAAATATTATAAGTAGTATAAAACTATTATTAAAATAATTAATAAAACATGATATATACAGCTCGAATGAATGATCGTTAATAAGTACGTTGCAGTTTAAAATATTACTCACCGATTTAAAATATGGTTCCAACGAGATCGGCCTAAAAGCATGCTAATGCCTTACTGAGAAATACATTCAGTTATAGCAAAAAAATTTGCTTAGCCTATTTAATATTAAACGATAACATGCCTGACCTATTCCAAATTTCATTGATTTTTTATAAAGCATATATAATCATAAGTATTTGACAAGTATCGAACACACATGTACATACAAAGATTAATTTAAGCCATATTATCGTTTAGCATTAAATAGGAAGCTAAACAGATTTTTTTGCTATAACTGAATTTTTCATTAAGTTATGCTTTCAGGCTGAGGTCAAATTAATCATTAATTATAATTATTTTAAGAATCGCTAAGCGATAACATCACGCGTCATTTTCAACCAATTTACAATCAATAAAATTTAGTAATACCGAACGTTTTGATGGAATCGACGGAAGCGACGATGTGAGAGATCTGTAACAATTAGAATAATTAGCGCTTATGGATTTATGTGTACTTAACGTTACTGTCGATACAGTTACCGTTGCACTTATACCGGATGAAGCTGTTAGTGAAACTAGGCCCAAGAATCGCATTCAGTACATCAGACGACCAAAGGTTTTTCACTTCGAAGCTTTCCTGTCTATGCTACTCCCAAATATCGAACTTCTATCACATAGTATAGAGTGTACAAGTGTAAAGTGACATGGTGTTCGTCATGTGCTTTAAAAGACGAACCGTGCAATATATCTTAAAAATTAATATGGGTTAGTATTACCTTAAATTGAAGAGATACGAATGAATTGTGAATGAATTGTGAATGAAATCAAGTAAAATTTTACTATAAATTTTACTACAAATTTCGTCGACAAAATGCATGCAGAAATGTAATTGGAATCTGTTAACAAAATGTAATGATAGCTAATTGATTGCAGAAACCGAGCGCGGAGTCTGTCATTTCATAATCGTTGAAATGATGATAATTTATATTTCACTTGTATGATTACAAAATGGTAAATTCTACTGACAATCTGCTGTCAGATTATGTCGATAGACTCTGCGGGCGGAATATGAATTGTGAATGTTGACGTTAATCTGTCACAATATCCTATTCGAACTTGCTAGCATAGATGCTAACATTTTACTTATTGAAAAACTATCGTTGTATTTCCTGCATGTTCATCAAGAATTGTACGCAATTTTTATTATCAGAATGTCTTTATGTCAGATAATAAATGCCGTTTAATTAACTATTAAACAAAAGGAGACACGAAAAAAGCGCAAATACTTTCTTTATTTTTAATGTAAAATCTGATAAAGCAAAGAATTTATTTTCAATTTTTTAAGATTATAAAATTATCTTATGTTTTTTAAATGGAACACTACATTTTTATTTATCGAGTCAATATAATGAAAGCACAGAATTTGACCGTATAAAAAATTATATACTTTATTTAAAAAGTAACTATACCTATATGTTTTTTTTACACAAACTGATTCCTCTATCTATTCTGTGCAAATTAAAGTACATTTACCAAGAAATTATTATTATATTTTATATTTTATATCAAGATATATTAATTTCTATGTCGTACTTGTAACTTTTTAAATTACTTTGAGGTCATTTTAAAGAGACTCTTGAATTTATTTTTATCTGTTTTCATGATACTAAAATAAAAATATAGTGTTCTATTTAAAAAACACAAGATCATTTTAATACAAAAAAATTCAAAAAACAAAATTTTATTGCAGTATTAAATTCTATATAAAAAATAATAAAGAAAATGTATTTACATTTTTTTCTTATGATTTATCAATTATATGATTTATCAAACGACACAATTAGGTGCTTATGATATAATATTCTAATTTCACAGAATCGATAAACAGTCGATTAGTCTGCAAGTTTGTTCTATTGTCGATTTGTATTTATCATGCATCTGGCGACATGAGTTTAGAAAATGCAGAAGGATTGATTTCGAAAACAGAAACATCTACAGCAATTATTGAATTAGCTACAATCCCGCAATTTATCAGGTAAATACGTAAATTCAATTCTTTGTTGATTTTAATGCTCGTTAGTATAGATTAACTTTAATCTTGGTTTAACCTACTCTTCATCTTTTTTTAATGCTTAGAACTAGAAAAAGATAAAGAGTTAATATTAAACTACATTAGTAGAAACGGACATAAGCAAACTATAATATCTAATCGAATATCTAATTAGAACAGAATCTATAATTTGATATGCTTATATTTCTACTATAATTTTATATTAAATGTACATGTAACTAATATATATTTTATTTTATATATACATATTCTAATTTAGTCGTATTTCTAAATTATGCAACACGAGTTATATAAAGAATTATATAGAATAATATTCTGTGAATTTTGGATCTCAAAAGGACTTTGCTCTGCAATCCTAATATTAATTTCAATTGCAATATTTTTTAAAAGCGCAATTTTTTATATACATATAAAAAAAGAGGGAAATTAAATCAATACAAATCTAATTAATTGGTAGGATTAGCAATTTATCACTCTGCATTAACACTAAATCACATTTTGTCCATAGAAGCAGACGAAACAGAGCGTATAGATGGGATTACAATACTGAAGGTGACAACACCGACCATCACGATGATCACGATGAAGACACTTTAAATGGCGAAGAGAACGGTCGGACAAAAGCGATAGATCGTCCTAAGACTGATTACTGGGTTGGTTATTATGATTTTTTGATAAACGAAGGAAGCTACAAATTCTGGGCCGTTTTTCAGGTATAATTCTAGGATTCGACATCTGATTTTTTCCAGAATAATCATGTAACTTTGATTTAAATACATGTGTTATTGTATTCTTCAGCTCGCGACCGCAGCTCTTTTGGTCTACAGCGCTTTCGCGGCTCTCTATTATGCCAAAGTGAATCCACAGACCACGGACGATTATTTCGACGATCTACTCCGCCGACGACGAAGAAGACGCCGCTCCCTTCCGCTCGTGGCCCAAGATAGATCCTTCGCCGGACTCGACACCGTCACGTTCCAAAGGATAATTGAGGCCGTTGAACGAGCACGTTGATTACCGTTTCGATCTTTTCTTTAACAAAGAAAGATCACATCATACGTGATAAATGGAAAGTAAATAACTAAACGATCAAATACACTGAGGAATTTTGATGAGTCTCTGAAAGTGCGAATTGAGAAAAAACGGCGTGAGATGCGAAAATTGACTTCCTATTTCCTGAAAATAGGTGACTGCTTCTAATTAGCATAGAATTAGCGAGCATAATCATTTATATTTATAAGAAATCTTTATGATTAATTTCGAAAGTATTAAATTATATATTAAATTAACAGTGTATATAGAATAGAATTCAATGTGTGCATGTATACGTGTGTTCGTGTTAATCCATACTTCGGTACAGACATATTTATATAGAGACATTAAGATTAAATCATGCGTAAAATAAGAAGAGAATCGGGAAGATTCGAACAGAAAATAATGAAAACAAGAGCAAACAGTTTGTGTTCGACAAACAGTAGTTTTGGAAAGTAATCGATTAAATTAATTCGGCGACAACTCGAATGTATTACGTTTTCGGACCTGGCCGAAGAGATAAGCCGTGGATCCGAAGGCCCTGAGGCCAGCCTGAACGCGGTAAATGGCTTGGTGGCTAAGTGTATGCGCTATGGGATCAAAACGTAATAAAAATCTGCCGAAAAAATGTCAATCGATAAATCAGGTATGACACAACGGCGAACCGCAGCACGGATCGTCGTGCGACGCCGATGCCAATGCCACGCAATGATGCCCCTTCCTATTCCTCGTTATATGTATATGCATATTAATACGAAAAGAAATTTTTGCTGGAATATCTAAACATTTACTTACAGTAAATAAATATTTACTCAATAAAAAAATGATTGTCAAATCAAATTAATGGTTCTTGTACCAAATAATAAATATAAATATATAATATTTATATTTAATAAATATTTGCTCGGTGCTATTTAAACAAATGATTTATTAAAATTTAGTATATTTTTTCAGTGTAGTTAGAGATCTGAAAATAATTATGTAGAACACTCAAACTAATAGCTAGAATATCAAATATTTCTTGTAACATTATTAATCATCACGCACGCTTGCGTCCTATGATTATTTCAATGTTGTTCAATATCTTTAGATCTATGTGTATCAGGTCTAATTTTTAAATATTTCAACGAAACCATTCTTTCTATATGCAAATTTATATATACATAAAATTTACAGAATAGACATGCTGAATCTTAAAAGCGAATTTTATTATCAACAAAGAAAGCAACGTAACGAGAGATATCCGAGTCTTCCGGGATCGCATCAGAGGAACATCTGACTTACCGCGATCTGTTAAATCGTCCGTTTAATGGATCGGACGCGGTAAAATGTTCGAACTTCAAAGAAAGAGGCGCACAGTCAACGAAAATTATTCGAATCTTGGCAGAGAAGAAATAGGAAGAGAAAAATGAGGAAGACGAGAGGCGGCCTCACTCGATACGGCCCTGTAAAGATCACCCAGAGCATCTTACCGGCACGACATTCCGCCACGTAGTCAGCTGCAAGGGATACCTTAAGCGCAAGTACGGCAATCTTACCGGGGACCGGATGCCGCGTCCCGGAGCGCGCGGGGAGGCCCGGGCGAGTCGCGGGAACTGCCATTCCCGCGCGATAAGGAGAGCGCGGCAGCCACGCAGCGCGGCGGTGTGTCGTGTTCTCTTTTTCTGTTTCGGCAAAATTTTTACAGATAAATCTCCGGTGGATGAAGGGAAACGACGGAGGATTATGCCCGTCCGAAATCCAGACCGCGGGCGATAAAAAGTGTTATTTACAGCTCCTCAGTACGCCGGTGCGACCACCATCGATAATTTCCACTGGCCGTTCCTACGCATCGCTCCCGCAAGCGATCGGAATAATAATACGCGATAATAATAGTGAGATTAACCGACGTCGCGAACATTCCTATCAAAAATTTTCGAAACTTCCAAGATGTCTGAACCAGTTTCTACCAATATACATCTATCAATTCTTGCAAATACATATATTATAAAAATATAATGGGACTTGAGCATACTATTCTCAACGCATTAAGATTAAGCAATTTTCTTATTCTTAGCACTTACTCGTCAATCCTGTTTTAATCTTACTATAATCATACGAATGAAAATTAATCAAAACGTATATATGAGTGAGTAATAAATTTATTTGAGAGAGAAGATATTAAGAAAAGATATTAAAAATACGAAAGTTAAAAATGCTAAGAAGAGCTAATTATATCGCGATATTATAATGTAGACCTGAAACACGTCTGATCTTTTACGATGAGCCTTTTTCAACGTCTGCTGAATTTTTCAGAAAATTTATTATTAAAACTTTAAAGCAACCAAAATTTTTCGAATATCGACTAAATTTTGAAGGAAGAAAATACTGGACTTGTATCGACGATCTTTTAAAGCTCGTTGCCTGCAGATAAAGACCATTATTTATAATTTAATGATAATCTTTGATCAAAAATTCTTTGTCGATCATGACTGAGCTCTCTTCCCTGTTTCTTTTTTCCTTTTTTCATGCTTGCTCCCTCTTCATTCAAAACGATAACAAGCATTTGAGTAATGACATATCGGCAAACTTGATTATAACATGGGTTAGTATTTTAGTATTTTAGTGAAATTGTCTTACATACAAACAACTAACGTTGCTTTAAATTAGTCAAAATAAAATTTTTATATTATAGATTCTTAAATTACTAAAAATATTAATATAAAAACTATAATAAATTTTTTCTCTTCTCTTAGAATATATTAATATTGTTACAAAAATTACGTTATTTTTATTGAAATATTACGTACATTTTATATTTTATAAAGGCATTATTGTGCAATTCTTTGAAAATACTTAAGTGTATATACAATTTAAAACAATCAAATGTCACTAAAATTTTACAATCTGAACAGTTGTTTTTATACAAGTTGTAGTTATTAAAAATTCTTGTAATAAAAATTACGGTATCAGTGATTAACTTTGTAGACGTACGAACAAAATTGCGGCGTAACAAGTTCTGTAAATATATGCACGATTTAACTGGTGAGATACGTGGGATACAATTTCATATTATGTCCATCGTAAAAAATCACGGGATTACAAGGTTCGCTACCGTTAGCGAAATAAAAACGAGATAAAACAACGGTGATCTAGCATCATTATTAATAAGGGCGCGCGCCGTCTAATAAGTAGCATTACGTTGCTCCACCTAACATGCAAACAGTGGGATTATGTAGAACTGTTGTCTTCGTAAAATTATTGTACTAACAAAATGATGAATGTGCTGGTTTACCACTTTATTGTTCGTAACACGAATTATATCCCGTAAACAAATACATATATTTCTAATGTAAATATGCAATTAATGATGTTAACACACAAAAAGATAAATATAGTAGACTAATGAGAGTCAGCGACGATAAACGGCGCAATTATTTAGTAAACAATCAATAATCATATTAGATTGATGTCTTCTTTATTTTGAATGTTTCAACTTTCTTTAGAGTCCTCTTCAGCAAGAATAATACAAGTATAAAGAACACACGTCCGTGTATACACGATGTGTCACTCAGATAATATTATATTTGATTTTAACATTTCTACTTTTTAAGTTTTAACATGTTCAATAAAATTTCAGTGCAATGCTTCATGTTCTGTGATGATTAGCAACGCTGCATCTTTGTCAATTTGCGAGTGACTTAAATATTATGGACATGTGAGCTAATTATACTTGTATCATTATACTTGTAACATCTGATTATTGATTGTACATTAATAATTGCACCGTTTATCGTTGCTGACTCTCATTAATCTTTATATTTATCTTTTTATATTTATCTATAATCTTATTATATTTATCTTTTTGTATTGTTTAAAATTCGAGATTCCTAATATAATTATTGTTATTATTAATGATGTTTTTTCAATATAAAATGGATATAGTGTAATATTTTTGCATATGAAATTACATGATATTTCATATTTTTACTATCTATTTTACTATTTTTTTCTCTTTTTCTTTTTTTTATCTTTTCGTATCGTTTGTATTGCTCGTGTTACCATTCTAAAGATATTCATGGAAAGAACGACTGACTGAAGTATTTATAAAAATGTAAGTATTATAGATACAGACCTGAAAATAATTTTGTTCGACTATCAAAATAACTATGCAAGAAACTTGCGTATGATGGGCAATGCTATAAAAAATTTCGACTTACTTAATTATTTTAATAGTTTAACAAAATTATTTTCAGATTTGTATGTAGCTAGATTTTTAGTTCAGCAAAATCATTCTTCGTGTTTTATTTTTTGCATTATCATATGTATGTTATTCTGTTCGCGTTAATAGATAAGTAAATGAATAAATACAATATATAAAAATATCTGTATAAAAAAAGATAATATTGGATTTATATATTCTATATAAAAATATGCTCATAACATATTGAAATCTCTCGATACAGCATTCTATGCGAGCATTGAAATCTCTTTGACAGAGCATCATTGCTCGAGAGTACAGTGTACTCTTTTTATGATTTTTCGCTACATATTCTTGTAGAAGGAAACATTACGGTAAAATAATTGGATTTTATGAGTACGTTCGAATCTTTCATACTTTTCGAGATGACAAAAAATGTTATTTGTATCATAGCTCCGTTCAACGGTCATTTAGTTACGAAAACGCGGTAGTTTTCGCAAAGATAGTGCAGATTTAAAATGTAAAGCACCGTAACCGTGGGAATACATAAAGTCAGCGTGGGGAATTCGTCGGGATGTAAGCCGAATATATATACTTGCGACGCGCGACGTGAGAGACTTGGTCGAACGGGAAGAACGAAGATGAGGAACGGCGGTACCTCAAGCTTAAGATCTCAGATTGTCAGTTGGTGGTCAGCCGTCACGTAGGAAGGACGTGGTGGTGTCCCGATTGCTTCGCCGCGCTTCACCTTACCGCGCTTCACCTCTTCTCGCTTCGGATCGTCTCGGAAGAAGCATCGTCTGCATGGACGCTTCATGTACGTGCCCTCCTCGAAAAATCAACAAAAGCGATATGATTTATATCGGATTGGCTTATATCGGTGCGGTGATCAATAATTTGTCCATCTAAGTAAAGAAAATATTATATTTTTTTTTCACCAGCTGATAATAGTTCATTATGAACTACCAGTACGTTGACCGAACAATAGTAATTAGCAGATGAACGTAATCAATTGAGTAACACAAGTATTTTCCGACTTAGAGAATATACATTCCAAGTTACTCCGTATTGGCTTAACGGTATCTACTCAGGCATCGAAAAGTGCATTCCCCTGCAACTTTGACGAATACCGCACATGCGATTACTTTTTTTGATCTCGCATGTTGACCCATCAAAAACGTTAATTATTGTCTGCAACCGAGCCTGTAAAAGAATTCCTTAAATAAAATCTGACTTTATTTGCGAATCTAATAGCAGTTGTAGAGACAGCAGCATCTCTTTTTTACAATGAGAATGCGAAGAATGCTTTGACACGAACAACTTCTACGCAATTATCGTCATGGTGCACCATCGTCGTGAAATGTCATAAAAGATAAACTCCGAATCTTGTGAAAAACAACGTATATCACGAATATAATTTGAAAGGAAGTAAGAACTCAAAAATTCAGACGATGACTTCCATGTGTGGCAGCGGAAAGAGTCACGCCGTGATGAATTCTGGCAGTTACTATAGGCCTAGCCCTTTTGCTTATCAAGTAAGTTTACTTATACATGTATATTTTTAAAAATCATTTAATTTGAAACTCGACTTAAATTAAATAACTGATTTATTTTTTATATATTCTTAAGGAGTATTCAATTGTTGTTTTTTAATCAAATTTTAAAGATAGTCTTGATAAATATATAATAAGAACATCTTATTATTCAATAATGAAAGTGAGATTATTAACAAAAAAAACCGTTTTCCTGTTTTGTCAAGTCTACTTTTTTGCTGTAAAACGTTTTACAAGTTAAGTTGACTTGACAACATCAAAACATATTTCTTCAACAAGTCGTTTTTTATTTGTCGACGGAAAAGAGAATCTTGATAATTATAATATATTGAATTTTGTGTGTGTGTGTGTGTGTGTGCGTGTGTGTGTGTGTATTCCGACTCAATTTTATTATTATCTTTACAAGATATTCTTTAAATATTATATTAATTAAATTAACAAAAGTTATCGATATTTCAACTTCGCAACGATTATCATTCTTGATATCGATAGTGACTCAGCTTATACGAGTTGTAAAAAAAAGTAGTAACTCAGCAAACTGAGACGTCTATAAAAACGTATACGAGTTTCATTGAAGAATAAAATCGTAAACAGACACACATTTTTTATATGTTTATTTCTAATGATACAATCGTTCACTTTTTGAACGAAACACATTGTTTTCTCTGTGAATTTAAATACGTTGTTTGCTTACTCTCTAAAAGACGATATTCGTAGTCGATTTTTATATTTAAGACAGTCTTAAATACAGTATTAAAATTTACCAGCCATTCAGAGGGCAGTATTCATAGTCCGTTCTCATTTCAAAACTATCTTAAGTAATATCTTAAAACACTAATACGGCCTTCTGATTGGTTCGTGACTTCTTAAGATTATATTTAAGATGGTTTTGAATATAAGATTTGTCTATGAATATCAGCTAGAGAACCGTATCAGCGTCTTAAGATGTTACTTAAAATAAAAACAGACTATACCCTTAGAGTAAATTGTCACTCTAGAGTAAAATCACTCTTAAAGACTAAGATTTGAGTCATTCTTTTTCAAAACTTAATTTTTACTCTTTAAAATAAAATTCCACTCCAAAGAATTTAGACAGTATAAAATAAAATAAGATGATTATAAGTGTAGCATTAAATTTTAATTTCCGATTTAAGACCGTTAGTCAAATTTTATATTCAAAACTGTCTTAAGTACAATCTTAAGAAGTCACAAACCAATCAGAGAGATATACCATAAGACATTACTTAAGATAGTCTTGAAATAAGAACAGACTATAAATATCGCTCTAAGATGCAAAATCTGTATAATAAAATTAATCTGTAAAAATCAAGAAAATTGCAGTTTAGTAAAGCTTATTACATATTAAGAATGATTTATGTATG
>NW_017259490.1:4513226-4513585 GCF_001594045.1 Atta colombica | reverse complement strand
ATATATATACACAATATATATAGAATTTACATCATGGAAACCTTCACCTTGCCTTGCACGAAAGCATTATATAATTTTATTCAGAGACACGGTCATGTCTCACGTTCACGCGCAATGGCGAGACAGACCGTGTATCTTTACGCAAGACAGCAAACTTCAATTATGGCATCCAATAAGGGGGGATATTCCTCGCACTTACATTTATCCTTGCTCCCTACCTTGTTTTTGTTATCTTTCCTTTTATATCTTCTTTTTATTCACTTAATAGGAAGTTAAAGTTTTTCAATCATTATCAAGAAAAGTACACCTGTGCCCTTTTTTATACTTCTTAACGAGTCCGTATATCGTTATATTTATCG
>NW_017259490.1:4492549-4513126 GCF_001594045.1 Atta colombica | reverse complement strand
TATATATATATAATTACACATATACACACGCACATATAACTATTTTAAGAAACATAGGAGTTGATGAATTCTATGAATTTCTAATTTCGCAACTAATAATCCATTCTATTTTCATATATATTTGAGACGTTCCCTTATAATATTAAATAAAAAATATTTAGATTTCGATAACTTTTTTTTAACTTTATTTATTTATCTTACGAATTAGAAAAAAATCTTTCTTGACGACTTCATTTACTTATCTTACGATCTTTCAAATTATTAGAAACATACTCATATAGGGATTATTTCCGTTTTAAGTTTTTTTTTTTATGCCAAAACCCACATTCCATACCATTCGCTTAATTGGCTGTTTAAACCCGATCACCCAACACGTTCGCAACTTATACACAACGATACCGTTATCAAGTCAACGAATGAGCGATAATTGCGATGATAGCGATGCACTTTACTCGCGATAAATTGTATTATGTACGATAATCATCCCTGATGAGATGCACCCTCGCAGCCGAGAAAACTGGAATATGAACTCAAATCGTGTGGCCAGTAACGCTCAACGTATCATTAGAAAAAACGGATCTCTCGCATGTATTGATTGTACGCGTGCACGCAACGTGCTTCGCACTTACGCACTTACTCGCGCTAACGATGGATAATATTTATGGATAATATTTGAATTGTTCATCGCGCGCACGTTTAGGCGGCTCCGGAACATCGATTAAATGATAATTAAGTCTCTTCGTTAATGAGCCGCGAGGTGAATTACGATGAAATAAGGAATTACGTGTCCAGACACGCCTTTATTTATTCTCAGAATTACTATAATAGTTGACAGTTAGGTTCAACGTACCTAGAATATGAATGTATGACGGTATATAAAAAGTGTCCTATCATAAAGAGAAAATAATTTAATAGCAATCTCAATCTTGTGATGAATTGAGCGTTGACAAATCTTGACGGTTGAAAATTTTAAATTCGCAGGAATATTATGGAAGTAATATTTAACTGATTCTTGAAGATGGAGAATCAATCTTGATTTTATATCATTATATAATGTAGCTTCGAAGATCCGTATAATAAGTAACTTAACCTTGGAACTATGGAATACGACAGACGATGATCTGTCATTTTTCTAATCGAATTATGTAAATGATTGTAATCTCCAGTATAGACGGAAAAATTTTTACTGATATGAAATCTCACGGAAGTATCGCGAAAATATCCATATAATGGAACAAATTATAACTGTATTCTCTCTTTGTCTTTTTCTTTCTCTATGTATTCTTGAGAACTTGATAAATTTAAACGCGGGAATTACATTGCCAGTAACGTTTATGAAATACTAATGAGCGATTATATAAAATAATCCAATGATATGTATCCACAAAACAAACGAAGGAAGTTCCCATATACGTACTTCTGCTTTAGATATCATCGTACTTCCTCCAGCAAAGCTCGCGTGAAGCTTAAGCTTTCGGTGTAAGGAAATTCTTGCGTGAAATACGAATTAAGAACACGGCGATTCAACTCGTTGTCTATTGTATTGTTGAAATATACATATTTGCATATCGTAAAGATCTTGCGAGAATCACAAAGATAATGATACTGACAATAAATCTTTCCAACTGATTTACCGACGTCCGTACATATTCGATCGATTCCTGTTGCGAGGATCTTTCCGAGTCGATTTAAGATAATACAAAGTATTATCTGCGGAATGTTTTCAACTTCTTATGCGATATGTAATTGACACATTTTTTTTAAATAGCCAAGCATGCCAATCGTGATTATTTGTAAATGAAATTATACTTTGACTTGAATCGTCTGGCACAGATAATGCGACTTCCCAAGGCTCGGCCCTGGACAGGCGTTACGATCTGTGTGTACCAGTTTCAGGTATATACACGTTCCTAGGGACCCTTATTAAACCAGACAAGGACGAGAATTGCGGGAGCGTCCTTGAAGGATCTTTGCACTCAGCAAAGTTGCTCATACTCGCATCTTCTCGCGTTTTCTTCGTGCTGCCCCTACGAAGGCCGCGCATTGACTTCGTCCAGGTCATGGTACGCACACGGACAATTGCGTACACCGGCACCTTCCTCAAACTATTATTTATGATCCGAGGTCAAATTTCTTAACGTCTTCAAATATTAGCCCTCGTGCTCTGCGCTGTACTATTAGCAGAAATTTTCGCAATGTGTTCCTATCTTCTTCATAGCAATCCGTGAATCTTGTTTCTATCATTCTTGTTTCTCCATCGTTCTTTAATTAACTGAATCCTTGGCGAATGGTTGATAGTTAGCAGCCTGAGTGTCATTTGAAATGTTATTTATATAGTTATAAAATTTTCATAAGGCGGCGAAGGTAACAGCCTTTTCAAGAATCGCATAGCTGTTACCACGCTTTGTGATCCACATAGTTGGATATGCTCGGCAACGCTACTTAAGTACCGCCGAGGATTATTCTTACGGCCTGCATCTTTGAAGAATATGAGAGGAAATAATAAAAAAAGATAAAAGGATACACTAAAAAGATAAAAGATACACTAAAAAGATAAAAGATACACTAAAAAGATAAAAGATACACTAAAAAGATAAAGGAATATATTACAAAAGATGAAAGGATACATTAGAAAGAATATCGCAGATATAATTCGGGCTAACAGTTTTCTCTTTGATATTTAAATTTGAGATTGATTTTTTTTATATATTTCAAAAATTAAGAGAAATACCTGTAGAAATATTTTTTTTAGCATTAATTAAAAAAAGAAACAAGAAACCTGAAATAATTACAATTATATAATATTTAATTATCAAATATTTTTCTCATTTGTAACAGTACCTTCTAAAACAAAATTATCGTTGATGAAGTAGTGAAATTGATGAAGTAGTGAAATAGAAATGATAACAAAATCAGTACGACTTTAAAGTAAAATTGTATACTGTTAGCAAAACGACACGTCATCATATGCATGTGCTAATTTGCTTATTTTCATGCATTGCTCATTTTCACCAATACAATATCTTAAAAATGAAATACAAATTACTAAGTAAATTTATTTCTGCAATTTATTTTTTACAACTTTCACAAAATATTGATTTAAGAAAAAAAAAATTATGCACCGCAAATATTTTATGAGTAATTGCGACATCATAAGAAAAATATAAATAAGTAACATGCAATAAATTAAAACTATATCGCGCTTCATATTATCTACGCTACCGTGAATTGATAATATCATCATCGTGATAATAATGACAAATCTGAAATAATTACAAATCAGTTTAACGCTTATTTTAATTCAATAAAATAAAGATAAACGGATACACTAAAAATATAAAGGAATATATACAAAAAAAGATGAAAGGATACATTAGAAAAAATATCGCAGATAATTCGGACTAACAGTTTTCTCTCTGATGAACATGTTACATTTTAAGATTGTTTTATAAAATATCAGTAATTTTTTAGTATATTCTAAATATTGAATAAAATTAGTGCATCTTTTTTATTTTCAAAATAATAATTCGAGCAATAACATAATGCGCAAAGAACTGCATGTAAAGAAAAATAAAAGATGAACGGAATATTTTTTATGAAATCGTGACAATCTATAAGTTTCTAACGGTTCCTTCTTTATATCTGGACATCGCATTCGATATGGTCGATTTCATTCGAGATTCCACCTGTTTGAACAAGATGCGAGGACGCGTATAAAATGTATGTCTTGCACTTAATAATTTGACGACGAACGCAAACGGAATCTAATATCGTCATAAATACTTCTTTCTAAAAAATTCTTTCTAAGCCCAACATTTTCTGAGATTCTTGTTAATAAGAAACATAACTTATCATTGCAAATAATTGTTTTTAGCATATTTCTTGCTGTAATATAAATCTCTCTCTCTCTCTCTCTCTCTCTCTCTCTCTCTCTCTCTCTCACGTTCTTCATTAAAATACAAACATTGAAAACATTAAATACTTTTACTATTAATTTGCAGCTTCATAGATGAGATCACAAGCATATGTTTTAGACAACCTTAAATTAATTAACACTTAAAATCCACTAAAAATTAAGATTTTTGAAGATCGACATATTCAATTTTGACCTAAATTTATTTTATATCTAACAACTTTTTTTTCTTATGAGCTGATTAAAGTTTTGTAATGTTTATTCGAAAGCAACCGGAAACATCGGAAATATCATTTAGATCTTACGAGGAACACTTAACCGTTTCAATTTTTATGAAAGCAGCCTTGAAAAGCAAGCAGTGCTTGAAAATGCACAACACTTGCGTATGGCACATTTACCGCTAGACGAAATATTATGAATTTTCTACGCGATCCCATCCGACAAGTCGAGCAAAGCTGAACGTTTCCATCTCGACACTTCGAAAATTTCTTCTTATATATGCATTCCGTGCTGCCAGTGGTACCGTTAACAGGATTACTGTACACGTTTATATTTATAGCATATATATATATATATATATTATTCAGCGATAAGTCGCGTGCCACCTGTCTCGCTTCGCTACGAATGAATCAGATGAAAATAAAGGACATTAAGAAATTATATCTCTTACAAAAAATAAGAAAAAATGTGCGCACGTATTTATCGGAAAACGTATTATAAAAAAGATACCATTACATAATATGTTTCGTTATGCAATTGTAATAACAAATTGAGAAATTTGTAAAATTTTATTTTAAATAATCTTTTAAATCAAGATTTAAAAACATGTTTAATCATTTAGAAACAATCAATAAATAAAAAATAATATTAAGATTAATGATCCTCGTTACAGAATGACTATTATTTGTCGCCAAGATCACCTTGGTCCAAGGCATCAGTAACACGAAGAAATGGTAATACTACATGGAGGTTTGGCAGTGCCATGTTAATTATATCAGCTATGTTAGTCTTGGTCGTAGTTCTGGCAATTGCTGGATTAGCTCTGTGGATGGGTGGTACGTTGAAAATGTTGAATTTATCATCCATTAAGTTGCTTAATTAAATTTTATATAAAAGTTTTGTGTATGTAAAAAAATTATAAAAGTAGACAAATAAATTTAAAAACTTCTTAAAAAAAATGTTTAATTTTTGTATAGAATTCAAAGTAAATCAAATAATAAAATAACTAATTATTATTATTAATTAAACTAATTATTATTAATTAAATGTTTCAGCTTTTCGAACAGATTCTAAAAATGGTGAGTTTTCTATATTTAAATAACACACATAACAAATAGCGAAATACCTTCACGTTTCAATCTTACCGTTTCTCGGTTACAGCTATCATTGGATTTTCGTGTAGCATCAGAATAATAAGAGGCGAGAGGTATAATCCCATGTTAAAACTTAACACAAGCATGGTCTTCCGAGAAAAAGAACGAAAATTCAAAAATATTTTTGAGCTTCTATTTAGGAGAAGCGTGCTCGGTTTATCTTACAAACAAACTATGATAGACAAGTTTGAGAATGGGACTTTGAAAGTTTTCTTCAGATTGTATCTCGATCGAAGGAAGATACCACGGTCGATCATAAATGTTGAAGACACCATCCAAGACATTATTGCCAAGGAAACATACTCTATATCATCATTATTCAAAGATATGGAATTAGATCTCACGTCTACATCAGTGAAAAGTGAGTAGCGATAAGTTTAATGAATCAGCTTTAGGTAAAACTGCACAAAAGCATTAAAATTTTAATTATAGATTTTCGTATTTCTGCTACTTATTTTCTCGCGTCGATTATTCAGTTTTTCTTATTTATTCTTTTTTTATTTCTACTTTTCATTTAAATCCTTCTTATTTTCAAATTATTAAAATTTTTCTTCATTTTTATATTTTTTTCCACAAACATGTTTTACTCATTCTTCCTCTTACACATTATTATATTTTGCAATTAACATAATTTATTAGTCTATCCATTAACTTCTAGCAAAATTCGTTTAGTTACAAATATTGCAATTCATGTACGCATAATCCAAATCGAAACCGTCTAAATCAAAATTGCTTATTGCTTCATTTATTTGTTCTTGATCAAATAAAGTCAGTTCCGAATAAAAATTCTTTGTAAAAATTCTTTATAAAAATTCCAGGAATAAATCAAGAAAATATCGTGAATCAGAAACAAGGGCAGCAGAAACATACTATGATTACTAAAAATGGTTTATTACGACCAAATAGAAATAGCAGCTTGATTATGAGTTCAAAATCAAAAACAAAACCAATCAAGATCGACAGCGAACCGAATATAGACTTTAACAACATTCCAACTATCCAGGGTACCTACAGAGCAACAAAAATTAATATTACCGCAGAAAATTCAACTAAAGGAATATCCGAGCCAATAATAGATAACAAAGGATTAGCTACTACTAGGAGAACGCCATTGCAAAAACACACCACGACATCAGAAAAAGTACTCAATCGCGTGGAATCTTCGCCAACTGACGAACCTTCGACATTGTTCACAAAATCCACAACAGCTATGATTAATAAAGATAAATTGAACGAAAAACAGGAGAATGAAATGAAAACTACGCCTTCAGGAACCACAACCGTTCGTAACGATTTGAATATTTTCAAAGATTTTCTCAATCCAGATTTTGAGAATAATTCACCATGGAAACCGATTGTGCCAGGATATGTAAACACGGAATTCAAGTTGTTACCTAACGACGATGTCAGAAAAACCAGTTATACAGAGTCGACCACGCGGACAGCCATTTCGAGGACGAGTGATTTTCATGATAACGTTAAAATGTCTAATGATGAAACTAGCACAACATCAACGTTACCGTTAGATTCTGTTAATTTTCATGATGTATCCGAGATAAATACCTTCGATATCGACAACACCGATTTTCCGCGGGATCGAATCGATCCAGGTTTAACTAAATCAAACAATCATGAAAAACTAGATATTGAAGTCGCTGGTCAGCTGCCTTCGGAAATGTACAATGTCAAATTAAAAGCTTCATCATATGATGGCAATGAAAGAATAACTTCTCTCTCTCTCTCTAACTCTGAGAGCTCGATGACTCGCAGAGTCCCCGAAAATATTTCAATACAAAATAATGCCTTTCAAGAAAAACATAAAAATTCAAACGCTACTCAAAAAGTGGAAACAAAGTTTGATAATTCAGCATCGACGATGGAGTCTAAGAGAGAGAAAATTATGAATGACTCGCTCACGAGTGGTGTTGGTGTAGCAGAACCTATACTAGATACGGAAATCGAATTAGAAGCGAAGAATCGATACAGAGGAAGCAGTATTCTGACCACAGATGAAGACATGTTGCGGAATAGGAAGGTTAATATTAATCAAAAACAACCAATTTATACAAGTTACAATACTCCTAATTTAAATGGTGGTAGTCTCGGATCCAGCTTGATTGAGAATCCAGCAACAACGAAACCTTTTAGACACACGATACCCGTCGACAAAATTACGTCCGTAGTAAATTATAATATCAACGTTCCTTTTGATAACTTGGATGCTCCACCTCTTTCGGATGATACGTCCACTGATAAAAAATTGTTTCAAGACAAAGTTCTGACGCCATTACCACCAAAGAGAATCGTCGAAGTAGAAACTTCTATTGTAGAGCACGACGATACGATGATCCAGCTACAAAATGGACAAATTACGTTGACAGAGCCAAATATCATAAAAGATGATAATAAATCGTACTTTAGCACAACGGAGAGTTACTCAGAGCCAAAATTAATCGCCAAAGATTCGAGCGGTAAGAGAGGCATATCGAGAAATTCAACCTTCGTCGAAATCGATACTGTCAAGCATACGCCTGGTGAATCGGAAGAAAACTGGGAGTCACACGCGGATGAAGTGACAGTCAACAATGATGAATTACAAAAAAAAAAGATTTATAACGAGACTTTAAAAGCTTATGTAGTAGAAAATCTCGTGACGTTGGCGCCTATCAAAAGCAACACGGGAATTGGTAGGCCGATGCGACCAAAACCAAAAATCAACTTTCCTGATACGACTCTTTTGGAGCAATTATTTGGAGTGCGCGATTACATGCATGACAGAGACACGAATACTGAATCCACATCTGAAGCTACCTCTTCGCACAAGATCCGAAACTCTACAAAATCCGATGAGAAGAACTCAAATTATAAAAGCACTATAGTGGAACAAATAGTCGAAGTCGTGACTTCCATCAGTACCAGAGTGTCCTCCAACATTAAAAACGATCCAGTCATTTTGAAATTCATCGTCACCAATTCCACTAATCCAATTGTTCATTCGGAGAAATCTTCGAACGATGAAGCAGATAAATCATCCGAATCGACTGTCAACACAACGGAGACGACACTTTCGTTAATTCAGAAACGGCCACTTTTATCAGCGGCGAACCTAAGGACGATGCAGACGTCGAACAGAAAAATGTCACTCGAAGAGAATAGAATTCTGTTGGAAAAGCTCAAGAAACTCGCGCAAATCAAAATGAATGACGATCTCATACAAATTACTAGGAACAATTTAAACTTGAGCGAGATATTGCAATCTCAAGACCACGCGCTATCGTTAGATATTGAAGAGCTGAAGAAAATCGCTGATGTTGTGACTGGAAATGAGACTCTAAAGAACGCGAGTTCGGAATTTACATTAAGTCGGGACGGTGTGGAAATATTTACTAAAATATTAAACAAGGAAGAGAACGAGACACACACACATACGAGACACACACATACAGTACCAACAATCCAAAAACTTAGCAAAACTAATATAGGCGAGTGGAAAAGTATTAATTCGCAGAGCTTGGGTAGCTTCTGTAGTTTTTTTACTACAATCATATTGAATTACATTAAAAATTAAATTTTTTTCTTATTCTTGTTGCATAAATTTTTTCACGTACCATCATATTTGATGATATAAATTCGTAAAATATATTTTTTACTTTTTTTCCATTATTCTATATTAATAAGTGCTTGAATATTTGTATGTATCTTATTTCAGTAAAAGTAGATCTTATGACAGTTGATAAACAACTGTACAACTGTTTATATTAATTCATAAATTAAAAAAGCAATCTATAAACCGAAAATTCGTAATTTAGTGTATTTCACCAATCATCAAAAATATAATAACATCATCCAAAAAAATTCATGTTTTCAATATATTATCTACTTATAATAATACCATATTTTCGTACCATATTTTCACAGATAGTTGCGTTGGCTTCCTTTGTGAAGACGGGAAATGCTTAGACTCCAGCGCGATTTGTAACATGCTAGTAGAATGTCCAGGCGCGGAGGACGAGGCTAATTGTACGTGCGCTGATTTCCTCAAAACACAGCTATTGTATCAGAAAATTTGCGACGGTATCGCCGATTGTTGGGATTATTCAGACGAGAGCAATTGCGGTAAAATTATTTAATTCGGATTGTCACGATAACTCATAAAATTTAAGTAAATTAAAACTTAATTAAATTAAACTTAATTAAATTTCAATTAGCTCCAATTAACTTTCAAGGGTCAGCTAAAAATCTTCTCACATCTCATTTCTTACTCGTTTAATTTTATTTTATAGATTGGTGCGAGGAAGATCAATTCGTATGCGGTAATAGCAAATCCTGTGTTGATACGGATAAGGTATGCAACGGTTTTAGCGATTGTCCCGGCGGCGAAGATGAAAAGAAATGTACCGCTTTAATAGATAACACACACGAGGAAAACATAGCTGAATCACAAATTGATCTTGTCTTGACAAAAAACTTATCAAAAAATCATTCCGAGATGGTCAAACGTCTCGATCAAGTAATCGAGAGAAACAGAGAATCTTCTATTACAGAGAAAGACACAACCACTCTATACATAGATAATTTACAATCTGAAAGATTAATAAACGACAAGAATAATCTATCTTCGAAATTAATCAATCAAGAGTTGACTCGGAATAGAGATGTGGAGGAGAGTAACATCGAAGTTGCAGTTTCCAGTAGAGAAACGTCTTCGAACGTTTTAAGGAACGGTTTGATTCCGGGGAATAATTTGCATATCAAAGATAACAAAAGAACCTTTCCAATAGCAAAAGTTTATAACAATAATGAGATCGATAATTACAACAATAAAGGAATACTTAGCATACGAAAAAATGGTAAATGGGGAAAACTTTGTTTTGTCAATACGAATAGTCTCACACAAGAGCAGCACGTGCGTCAAGTTACGTGGTCCATCGAGGATCTTGCCAAGGCTGCATGCAAGGCCATTACGTATCAGTAAGTATCATATCACCGTTAAAATCTCGATTAACAGAAATTTCTTTACAAATTCATTTCTATAAGAAAGTCAAATTTCTGTACATTTTTTTCTATAACAAATTTTTTTATACTGAAAGCCCTTTGTTTGCAGAGATTATGAAATGGTGGAAAAAGTGCTAGATCAAAATCCGCCATCGAACCGATTTTATTACACTTTGTCGTATGATAAATCAGATCTTTCGGATAGAACAGCTTTGTCTTTCAAATCATCTCAGTGCCCAAGCGGCGAGGTTCTTAAAATAAGATGCAAAAATTTCGAATGCGGAATAAGAACTCAGGTGGCATCGACCGCAAGGTATGTCATAAAATATTATTGCACTAATTCTGTCATTCGGGCATGAAACTCGGAATTGAATATTTTAAAACAAATATTATTTTCTTTTTATCATTTTCAGGATTGTCGGTGGTGCTAGCAGTTCCGTGGGCAATTGGCCATGGCAAGTAGCTTTATACAAGGATGGTAATTACCAATGCGGTGGTGCTTTAATCAATGATAGATGGGTTATCAGTGCTGGGCACTGCTTTTCTCAGTAAGTTGAAAGATGAATTTTTTGTATATAGCTTCAAGGTTTTAATTGAAAATATTGCCTTGCAGCGCACAGAATAACTATTGGGTTGCAAGAATCGGTGCAACTCGTAGAGGAAGTTTCCGAAGTCCACATGAGCAACTCTTACGAGTGGATTATATATCACTACATCCAGATTATGTTGATCATGTATTCCTCAATGATATAGCCGTAATAAGACTCGAACGAGCGGTTAGTTTCAGCGACTATATACGACCAGTATGCCTCCCGAAAGCACCGGTACTCACTGGGACTGTATGCGTGGTCACTGGATGGGGTCAGTTATATGAAATCGGCAGGGTGTTTCGTAAGTAGGATAAATTCATCTTGGCAAAGGTGATCGTAATCTTACATTAAAAAGGTTTCATATAATATAAATCCTGTTATTTACATTTAACAGCTGATACATTGCAAGAAGTACAAATTCCAGTCATGTCGACAGAAGATTGTCGAAGGAAGACTCTATTCTTGCCGCTATATAGAATTACAAATGGAATGCTCTGCGCAGGATTGGAAAACGGTGGCAAAGACGCCTGTCTTGGAGACAGTGGTGGTCCTTTGGTATGCTTATCACCGTTTGAAAATCGTTATGTACTACAAGGTATGAAATTGAATATTTAAATAAATTTCTCTGTCCCTTCATCTAAATATAAATATCTTTTTTTGATCAGGAATTACCTCAAATGGTTACGGATGCGGAAGGCGAGAACGACCGGGTGTCTATACAAAAATTTATTCCTATATGTCATACATCGATTATGTCATCACACAGAAAGATATCCAACCGTCTGCAGTAGAGTTCTGCAAAGGTCACAGATGTCCTCTCGGAGAGTGTTTACCCAAATCACGTGTCTGTAATGGATTTTTGGAATGTTCCGACGGCAGTGACGAACGAGATTGTTCCACAATCTCGCGATAATACAAGACTGATATGTCAATATGATAATATAAACACGATTTATATTTATATAAGTAAGCTAGTGCAGTTCGATGAATAGATATAGTCTCATTGAGGGAAAGTTAATTGTATATAAGTTATACATAAAGATACGTCGCATCAATGTCTTATTAAAGGCAATATATATAAGTGTATTTTTATTTTCTCAAGTCATACAATTTTAGGGTACTATAATTATCTTTCTATACAAAGATGTGGTAATATCAATCTGAAGACAATGAGAGCTTAATATTAATTCATGCAAGTATCTACAAAGTGCAATTAAATAAAATTTGCTTGAAAAGAATGGATCATAAACGGTACCGTTTAAGGCGTAAAAGCGAATTACAAAAGGAAATGTGATAGAACATTCCACGTTCTTTTATAGCATAGAAATAGAATTAAATTAATTACACTAGCAACAAAACTCAATAGACTGTTGCGAAATTTTAGAGATTCTATAATTATATCTTTAAAAGAAGGATTCTTTTACTTCTAGATTAATTGTGTATATATATCGAGAAAAAGTAGAAAAAAACTTTGCGATTATTTATTTAGAACGTTGCAAATCTCTCTCAATGTCGTATTATTAATGGTTAGTTATTTCAGTATACAGATCTTTATGTAGATAATAATGTTCACGCAGAAATTAACTTAATTTGTATTAATTCTGTTTTTAAACAAGTATTTTAAATTATGCTATTGGCAAGATCTGATCAAATAAAAAGTCTAGTCTATAATGTAAAAAGACACGACTTATCTTCACACAGTAATGTGTACATATATTACGAAATTATTATAAAATTTATAATTAATGTGAAATTTAGAAGAAAAAATGGCAACAAATATATTCTTTTTGTAAAATTCATGTTCTTTTCATTGTCTTCAATTTTAGTTGGACAATTAGAAGGTAAATATGCAATATAATGATACAAAGAATGATATACAACTTCACTTTATTAGTCAGATTTTCATCACCAAAAATCATTTCCACGAAAAATATTAAATATATCGTATAATATTAACGTTTAAATAAAAGCTTTCGTAAATAATTTTATAATACTGTTATCAGATTAAAAATAGATGAAATAATTATGTATTTTATTACAAATTGTGCGATATAAACAAATAATTGCTAATGATGTCGCTGTTTTGTTCATTACAAATGTCATTTAGTACTTTACTTAAGTAATTTTATCTTACTCAAGTAATATTAGTATTAGCATATTCTCGTTAAATGTCCACACTATTAGATTTCCATTTCTTGATTATTGATATCTCATTTGTAAATATTGTATAATACTGAACGACAGAGTAAAAGTGTAGAGGCAAAATATATCGAACTATTGATGATGGCATCCGACACCATTTAGGAGTAATGCTCAGAGGCCTAGTATATCTGGTTCCTGATAGCTGTACAATGTTCATTTCATCCGGCATACCAGAAAGTTCTGTGCAGCGACAGGTTTGAGCAAAACTTCTCGTACGATAAAAAATGGTGTAAATGTATAAAAGAGTGACTCGAAGACGATAAAACTTTTGTCCATACTATGTTTAACATCATTCGTTATGTCTTTTCTCATTTTTGATCTTAAAATATATAAATATATAATACCTATACCACAGAAAAAAAATCCCATAATAATCCACAAACTCCATTAGATGTATTATAACCATTAAAGGAGTTCAGCATTTTGCAAAAGTAGATTATCTTGAGATTCAAGATATTTAATGATTCAATACAATTAAATACGTTAGCCTGATAATATAAGGATCCTCAAACAGCAAAAAATTTCTCAAACAATTTAACAATACGTCGTTACTGTTAATTACCGAATGCATTTCGTCGATGTGTACAACTTATATTCAGGAACATAGTGATATATATATGTATATATGATCGAAGCCAATCCATTAGACATAAGCGAAATATACAATACTAAATCTGATATTTTCTTTAATTCTGCATTATTTGCAGAAGATAATAGATAAATAATATTATTAATAAATTGATAATATCTTTGATGATCATACCTTTAATTATATTGTTAAGAAGATGCATAGGCTACGCCTATAAATAAATTCTTCATTTTTAACCAAGAGAATCAACAGCCATGGTATTAAGACCGTTCTTACTAATAGTAGTCTTAAATTGTTCCGGTACTGGATATTCGCTCTGTAATGTAATATATTCATAGGATTATAAAAATTATAAAATTGTAAATTGTAGGCTAACTTACATAATCTCCATTGGCTTTGGGCACCATGACGTTCATTTCACTAGATTTGCTGGTGATGAGTTCAACACCCAAGGAATCCGTACTTAAATACATTTGACAACCGTCCGTTTTGTCAATAGAAATTGTAGGTACTTTTCCAAGTACCTGTAATAAATATATAAAAAAAAATATGATTATTAACATATGTTATTAACATATTAGGCTAAAACTCGAACCAGTACTCGCAGTAATTGACAATATATTCAGAGCGCATTTCGATAACAATTGCCAATGCGTAAGTGCTCGGCTTTGCAAACCATGCCGAACATGTATCGGTAGTGGAAGATATAGAAGCCTGACAGTCCTCCGAATTTTACATGCACAATTTCATTTGCATTAAAATATCATTTCAACAAACATTGCGTACATAAAAATGCCGTGGAAAGTTGGTAAGAACATTTTTTCTTATTTTTAACGCTATGCTAAATAAAACATAAATAGTGTACGTCAAAATATTTATTTATTTTGCAAAAAATTCGAACGAATGGGAATGTTTTAGGTGGAAATTTCGAAACTGCAGCGGTAACATGTGAGACAAATTGGAAAGACTGTGTAATCGGGGTGGCAAATTATTTGTGGAGCGAAGTTGTATCTGATGTCGTAGATTATTTAGCAAAAGAGGGATTTATATGGGTATGCAATTATGTATACACGGATTATTACTAATCACTTTTAAAGTTTTTGTTTTTGTTAAGGATTTATATTACAAACTAAATATTTTAAATTTACAAATTATTTTTGTTCTAGTTTCATAAAATTAGAATTTTTTTCTAGCTAAATTATTATTAGGTTTATAAAAATGTTTGATTATACTTCATTGTCTAATATTTGAAGGTTTTAGCGATAGTCATCACTTCCACGATACTTATCCGTATAAAATATTGCAAAAACATGCACATGAAACAAGCTGTGCTTAATAAACAAATACTAAATAAAATCGGGTATAAAATTCAGGATCTAGAATTGAAAATCAATGTTTTAACATACAAAATGCAATATGGAACTTGGCCATTACCACATCAAATCTGTAATTTAAATCCAAAGTTGCGGAAGATCAGAATGACTTTATCCAATCCAGGTGACCGAAAAAATTGGCTAAAACATGTGCTATTAAAGTACGTATAAAAATTTAAAATATTGAATAATTAACAAAATATTGAATAATTAATTTTAATGAGTCAATTATAAAAGAATACGGATTTTAATACATTTGTGTTTATTTCATAATAATGCTTTATTTCAGCCCTTCATCGGAGAGTAAAATATATACTCCTTGTTCAAAAGTGTTTCGTTCATCAGAAGCAAAACTAATGAATCATTTTGATATAAAAGAAGAAAATGTTCCACAATATATTAAACACAATGAATTATCAACAGCCTGCAGTAGCATTGAAACTTTAAAATCTACTAGTGACCAATCTGTGAAGTACAAAAATTAAAAATATATTCGATTTTACATTAATTTTTCCTATTCATATAACACTATGCAATTTTTATACAGATAAGCACAATAGTCTTAAATTGCTTCAGAAATATTTTGCACTTTCTCTCGATGATGATTTCCAATCTTATTTAATTTTTTTTACGCAAAGACATTAATGGAAAACTGTTAATAAAGCATTAATAGAAAAACTAAAAATAAAGAAAAATATTAATAGGAAACTATTAATGTTTTGCCCGGTGAAATCTTCATCAAAAACTAAAAAAAACATATTAATATATAACATGATAATTAATTATTACACGTTTTATTTTATCATATAGTAATAAGAATTCAGAGAAAGCGTAAAATCTTTAAGATAACCTGTGCAATCACTGAGTTAGCTTATTTTGTTAGTATATATTCAGCGAGGGCACATATATATCCGCAAAATGTGAGAATGAAGAAAAATGATCTCTCTAAAAGTAAAAATTTCACGTTGCAACGCCGAAATGTGCAGCTTCTACCATTGAATTCGGATGTGATTAATCATAAATCTTTAAAAATGACTCCTTCCTCAATGCAGAATGATATATATGCGATAAATGCTAAATACAATCCATGCCAGAAATTCACAGAGACTATCTATAAATGTAAATCATTTCTCAAAGAATTGCAACGTAACGATAAATATCTACGTTCATTGAATCAGCCATCAAAAATGAGCAAATCTTTAAAAACCGCACACACAGCAGAACAAGTAAGTTTATCAATCATACTTAAATTAGCTCAATAAATAATGTATGATAATTATATATATATTTTAGACAGCTTTGTCGACAACGGAAAAAAGAAAAATATTCTGCGAGGCTTCTGTAACAGCAAAAAAAGAGAAAATAAATGAGAAAAAATGCGTAAAACGGGTGCAATGTAATATGACAAAAGAGATATATTATCCAAATAAGGTGAATGTATCTAAAGACATTGCTGCTTTAAAGACAAACAATCATGTGTCCTCGAGAGAATCCATTTCAGTTATTCCAATGCAACCAATTCAAAATATACAACCTTCTCAGGAAACTTTAATTAAAGTCAGAAAGAGACTTCAGAATTTACGTAATGTGTTGCAAACATATCAAGACACGAATCAGTCCACAAAAAAACAAGAATCGACAAAAAAAAAAATCAATGAAATAAATTCATTTATAACTTATCCGGTCATGAATATTTCAAGCGAATATTTCGAGCTAAATCGCTCAAAAGACAGTTTATCTTCCTTAGCCGATTCATCACGTACGTCGAAAACGTATCAACGTTCTAGTGAAAATCTTACATTGCAAAATACTTACTCTAAAGGATTTAGTCAACATGATATACAGAGCAATCTTCCAACATCAGCATTTGTATCAGCAAAATCACACTCATGTTCCCGCAATGCAAAATTACAGACATCAGAAAGTTACGAAAATGAATACAAAGACTGCTTGTGGGAAAATATTTTAGATCGCAATTGTAACCACAAAATAGAATCGAATTCCGAAGTCAATAAAGATGCAATTAAAACAAATACTTTATTCAATACACGAGATAACATATCTGAAGCAATATCAGAAAGAATATTTTATATCTTATCTCCTGAAAAAAAGGACAATCAAATTCAAAACGAGGCATTGTTAGAGGAAAGATTCGCTACTAAAAAATTCAGCAACACATTTGATAAAGAACAATACCGAGAAAATGTGACAATATCTCAAAATAGCAGTCAAAGTAAAATATCAAACAATAGCAATAACAGGGAAAATAAATCGACGATATTATTGCTTCAAGAGGCTTTGCATTTCAAGAATACTTTACTGACACACTCAAGAACGAAGTGTCCGATAAATAATGTAAAACAAGGAGATATTGCGGATGAATCTTCACTGATATCAAATAATAATTTTCCTTCGATGATAATAGATATCAAAGAGGAAGAGCCAGTTGTTAGTAACACTCATGATAAAATTAATCAGCGTTACATCTGTCTAGAAATGAAACAACGACGTGACTTATTTCCTCAATATTTGAAAAAAGTAAATACACTTCCGCATTGTGAAGACGAACAAAATACGAAGAGCCAAGATTATATTCGCAAAACATCTTCGGAATATTTTAGTATTACGGATCTCGCGAGTCATAATAATAATAATGTTGAGATTAATAATAATGTTGATATTTCGTTAAAACCTCCAATTTATGAAAAAGTAATCTCGATAACGATACCAATTGATATGGATGAAAGATCGATGCAAACGAAAACTGTCCTACAAAATATTCAGACATGTGTACAAGAAAATTTAAGAGAAAATGCAACGTCCGATATCGACGACAACATAATCGATAAACATTCGCCGACAATGTTAAAATTCGAAGATCTCATATTGGAACGTGTTAAAAATATCAGAGATTATATGGACACTTTTCTTCAAAGTCAAAATATAGCAATTTTCAAAGCACGCAGAGCACTTCAATATCAAGGTAAAAACGATATTTTTCGATGTTCGGATAAGGCGAATCATGTAGTAGTATATAATCGATCGATCGCACCATCTAGCAGAACCGACCAAATTATTGGTTCTTCAAAGGAATCATCAGATATTTTAACAAATACATGGCCAAATTACATAGAAGAATACAAACAGAAAACAGAAAATGATTTAAAATCTTCTGACCTGCACTTAAAGAGAAACCCAGGAATGTTCGCTCTTATTACTCCTATTAAGAATAAATTCTCTATCAAGAACAATACACAACAATCCGGAATACCTACAGAATTAGAAAAGGAAGAAGTTGATTTGTCTCTTCCAGAAGTTTTAACATATTCTCACAAAATTGACTCAAAATCTACGCACAAAATATCGAATTCGATAACAACTCGTCGTAAAGAACACTCAAATACAGAAAATAATATAATTGATAAAGATATTATAGTTGATGTGAATGCAGATTTCCATAAACGTAAAAAGCAGACGCAAATCACTGAAAGTAAACCATCAATAATATCATATTTTTCACTCGATGTTGCAAATGCTGATGCAAAAGTTATTCACACAGCATGCGAAGACTATCTAACGAAATCTAATTGCAATTCGACCTCTCATAGTAATTCGTATTTTACTGACGAAGAGATAATAAGTGATGTAAAAATGAACAACGTACCTTCCAAATCTATATCGGACATGAAACATTCACATTTAAAATTAAACGTACAGAAAGAAACAAAACAAAATGTTACTAAACAACAAATATCCCTGGATGAACGTTCAAATACAAATATAGTAACGCCAAGCGAATTACCATCAGAATATTCTAACTTGACAATACTTATTAACTCAAATCTTATTCTTGATAAATCAAAACGTGATTATTCGACAAATCCGAAAACAACATCTTCTTTAATGATGTTGAAGGAAAACGATTTCATTTTCGATCCCACTGCTTCTTTATTACCTCTCTCATTAAATAAAGAAAATGAAACATTAAATACAGATAGTACCTTATTAAATAATTTAAAACAAAATGATGAAATATCTATAGGCATTGCAAATTTATCGCCTCGAATAGAACGTTATTCCACAAAACCATTCCAAACATATTCTCAAGTTAAAACTAAAAGTGACATGTCTTTAATAACTAATAGACGTAAAGATTTAAAAGTTAATATATACCCAAAAAAATCACCTTCATTTTTGATGCGTCATAATACGAAATACACCAGCGGTACATTACATCAGCCATATGCAAAGCTGCACAATGATAAAAATAAGTGTGTAAAAAATAAATTGCGACTCATAACTCAATCAAAGTCTATTATATCACCACAAAGAGTATCCACTAAATCTTGTATACCAATTTTAAAAAATCGTTTAGAATCATCTCACAGAATAAAACATCAAGGGCACGCGAGGAGTCCTATGAAAAGTCCATTGACTATGTTGGGAGAAAAAACTTATACAAAAGTTCATGCAACAGATGAGGAAGTTGTGCGAAATAACAATGTTTCAATAAATAGGCATTTGCATGTAGAGAGAACTGTATCACATTTAACTAAATTAAATTTAGAAAAGAACGTATTCAATAAAGATTCGGAAAAACTTAATATGACGTTCAAAGAAAACACACCAAAAAAACATTCGGGAATTTCGTCTAGTGATCAAAATGTAAAATCCTTGGCAATCGATAAAGAACATTCAGATAAAAGCGACATATATGAAAGTAAATCAGATACAAGCATAATGCAGCATATAAAAAAGATTGCTTCTAAAGAGATGATTGTTATTTCTATTATGGCAAATGATGATTTACGGAAGAAATATCCGGCGGATCTATTTATTTTAAACACGAAGAATATTAGTCCCACGACTGATTTGCTGATACATAAAAACAAATTGTGGACTATTACTGTTGAAAAGAAGGAAAAAGAAGTTACGGCGAAACCTTCCATTACAGATACATGTACATCAATGTCTAACTTACAATGAATGACATGAGACGTATAACTTATCTTATCTCTGTAAATATTTTTAATATTTTTATTTATCGAATTCTTTTATATAAGAGTGCATTTTTTCTAAATAAACATCTTTTTTTACATTTGTATGTATTAAATTATCTATAAGATAGAAAAACTTTTTGGAAAATTAAATTAAATATCCTAAAATTAAGTGTCGAAAAGGAAATTCTCGTACAATTTCTCGTACGTATTAAAAAGAACAAAATTTCTTATTATATCAACATCTAGCATTGGTATCTATCTTTTATATATTAATCTAGTTTCTATAACTAAAAAAATATAGTCTTATTTCAAAAGCTAAACTATATACGCCAATAACAAAAGGAGCTATTGTGTAGCCATACATACCTGCATTTGTACGCTTTGACAATTAACAAATTCGATACTGGACACCAGGGAATCAAATACAACGGACGATTTGCGACAGGAATCCATAACAACGGAATTCACTTTGCCTTTGACAGTAAGTGTGCTATCTTGGCACCGAAACATATAAACCACATTATTCATCTCTACGTTATCAA
>NW_017259490.1:4490772-4492449 GCF_001594045.1 Atta colombica | reverse complement strand
AATGAAACATTATCTAATATGTTTATTATTCCTTTACGAAATTTCATACCACGAGCCATTTTTTGCCATCTCTAGTAAATACAGGTGGCTTGTCAATAGGCGCGCTTGCTGACAACACAGTTTTCATCGGTATCGCGTTGATTGGCGCTTTAAATGGTGCCGGACCGGATCTTAAAGCAGGATTTTTATGTGTTTGCATATCGGAAGTGACTTTTTTCAAACCTATAATATAAATATTATATATTACGTATAATATATTCTCGTATAGAGATTATATAGAGTTACGAAAAAAATATATATATAATAAATGTATTCACTTTTTGTGATATCTTCTCCTTGATTAATCTGAGCAAAAAGGGCGCTTCTGTCGTCATTCAACGTCGGTGCAATATCTCCGATTGGCATCGAAGGTGGCGGAGGGGGTGGTAAGCATACGCCCGCAGGTGTGCCAGTTTTTCCCCATACTAAACCTGTCGTATGATGTTGACGGACATACTGTTGCAAGTCGGTCAATGTTTGCACCCACGCTTTACACCAGTCTATGTGTATTTTGTCTCTATAAATAAGTAAGTTTTAGTTTCGCTCTAGAATAAATTTAAAAAAATGAGTTTTAAAAAAGCTTACTTTTCTTTCCAATCTTTTAATACACGATTAGTGTAAAATTGACCGGCGTCATTCATTTCTTTTACATAAGGAGCTGGTGTAGGAGACACTGCGACCCATCCCAAAGCTGGGATACTTTCACTAATTGCTGATAAGTGATTAAAGAATGGAGATCCACGATTCTTCTCGCGAAATTCTTGAATCTGTTGTATTTGTGCAGACATAGGCGCAAATAAAGATACTTGTTCGGATTGATTCATTGGTGCAGGACGACTCGCCGCCATGTGTATAAACTGAAGCTGAATCCTGAAATTAGAATATATATTTAACAATTTATTATTATTTAATAATTTAATATTATTTATTTAATAATTTATTCAATATATACATTCGTCTACTTCTTTAATCTCATAAAACTAAAATATTAAAATATTACTTACTGAAAAGCTTTTTCCACAAGCTTGCTATGAACATCTACATCGCCGCCAATTTTTTGACTTAACTGTAGATATTCTTTAACTGGTCCAGCTAAAAAGTCCTCATATCCAGCGATCGACATCTTTGTAGGTGGATTTGGAACGGTTTCCTGCTTCGACGATAGAGATAAACTACTTCCTGATGACGTAGATCTCCTCGGGGAAGGTGTGCTCGTTTGTACAGCAGTGTCTTGTGTCTGAACTGCAAAGTGTACGTTTTCGAGTCGTCTCGTTACGTTTTCCAATCGGTTCACTAATTCTTCTAGATGTTCTTCTTTATCGGTACTCTCACGACCTGCAATTTATTTTATAAACAAATTTGTAAACGTTTGTATATAGACTAATAGAATAATAAAAAAAAAGATTATTCATTCACTCATGTTTAAAAATAATAACATTAAACTGATAAATAAACAAACACAAAGAAGAAAGTAAACTTTCTATTTCAGAGAATTTGGAAACATCTGGAAAACTCAGACGCTTGGAATACTTCATCGAGTACTTGGAACACTAAATATAGAATATGTTTATAAATAGTTACGTTAGTATAACTACATCGCGTTAAGATCAGTACTTAAGTGTGTATATTAATAATAAA
>NW_017259490.1:4460260-4490672 GCF_001594045.1 Atta colombica | reverse complement strand
ACATGTATAATACATAAACAGTTTAAGAAAAAACGCGATTTGCATAATTTTTAAAATTAAATTAATTATAATAATAAAAATACATATAGTACCCGACTACAAATTAAATAATTATATTAATGAACAATTTAATCGTTGTCATTATCGATAATTGCTTAATATTGCATTGCTTATGAGGCTTATTTTCTATTTAAGAAAGATAATTTTTAAAATAAAGAATCAAATTATTTAAAATTAAATTAAAATTGAATCAAATTAAATATCTGTTTCGTATTCATATTTTGAAATTTTGTTTCTATAAGACTAAATATTTTCGACAGGATTATCGGATAGAAAAAAAATTGGACTAATTAAGATAATGATTCTCTTTTTTCCACTGGATACATAAATGACTTCCATTATAAAATTTGTTCTTAAATTCTCTTGAGAATATGCTTTGTTTTACAATGCGTCGTAGATTAAAATTTCCTAATGCGCGCAGAACCATCTCGCTAATGAAATCTCTATACAAATTACACCGCTCACGTTTTTTTTTAATAGATTAACTATATATTTTGTTTGCCTTATTTTTATTTTTCGCCTAAGAGTGTTACCTAAGTTTTGAAGAATATTGCAATTATCCTATTATAAACGACGATGCAGCTAGACTTTCCGAAAATTGGCAAGAAACTGAAAGATATCTCAAATGAGATGACTTTCCGACGCGAGAATACTCCAGACTATTATTAGAGAATCCACCAACATCGTGCAGTTATAGTCCCATCCACAGAAATACGCTCGGCAAATGATTCATAATGTAACATAATCGCAATGGTATTACATGTAGCGCATAGTGATTCAATCGTCATATCTAAAGATATGTAATATACATGAAAATTGAAAGTATGCACATCCGTGTGCACTATAGTTGCAATCACACTGCATATATCATGAATAAATGAATTCTTTTTCTTTTTTTTTTATCTATTTTAAATGTATAATGAAAATATAATAACGTCAACAATATAAAAATATAAGCGTGAGTGATCGAAATAAAAAAATATATTCAAAATATATTCCAATATAATATTAAATATTTAATATTATATTGGAATATATTTTAATAGTTTATTTAATAGCGCTTGCCTATATTGCATAGGTACTGTACTTATAATTTATAAAGTTTTTTATGAAAGTAATTGTTACAAAATAGACTATCATGAACTGATGTAAATGAGAGAGGATTGTAAGCTACGGTGAAAATTGCAAGGCAGACGCTGGACTAGAATCCAGAACTAACAGCGTGTGAAAGAATAACAACCCACTAAGGCACAGTTCCATAACTCACGGTTAACTCTTAACTGACTCGAGAAAAAAATGTACATATTTTATATATAATTATATATGACTGTATATAAAATATGTCAATTTTTTATATAATTATACATAAAACATTTTTTTCTCGGAGAGGTTCAACTTATTCCTCATCTCTGTCCAATTTTTGAAATTGAAAGAATTGGGAAAAGATGAGGAATAACTTGAACTTCGATTAAGATTTAACCGTGAGTTGTGAAACTGGGCCTATAAGAAATTCTCAAGCGAATCCTAACCGGTATGCACCATCGGTCCTAACGGGTCGAATCTCACTCGGTGCTCCGTTGAATTCTGCGCAGCTTGCAACAGATCGGAGAAGAATCTGTGTCGCCTTAAAGCTAACTCGTCGCGAGCGACGGGCGTCGCCGGCGGTTCCTGCATGCCGCTGCATCCACCCGAGACGTATTCGCCGTCGTCTTCCTCGGACAGCCAACGTGGAATCGAGGAAACTACGGAAATGACATATGATACGTCGAGCTTTTATTCTTAAAAATGCACGTCTTTCATTCTTGAAGAGTCTTGCGGTCACACATGGCCCGCTCTGCCCCGCCCATCAAATTAAAGTTAATACTCCTATATATACATATACAATTGACAAAGTGTAGTGTCAGATCCCCCACGGAAATTATTACAAATCGATGTTCTTTCTACTGACGCGAGTACTATGCTAGCGTAGAATATAGGTCTGCCCACAAAAAGAATCTATCCATTTCTATTTACAAGACAAAAAACATTTACACGCCGTATTTAATTTCGACGCATACAATTTTAACGCATACAATTTTATGTAATTTGTGATAAAAATAACGTTATATTAGTTTACAAAAAAGAATTTTTAATTGCAATTAATTTTAATGAAACGGTGTTTGATTTTTTTTTTTTTTTTTAATTTAATTATTCATATTTAATAATTACATTTGTACAAAATACCATATATTATCATATATTTTTCATTTAGCGCGTATTTTTCCAAACGGAAAATTTTGATATAAATGTAAATATTTTAACATTTGAATGCAATCGATAATTTTAGTGATTCAATTAGTTATAAAAAAATAAAATAAAATAAAATAATTAAGTATATAATAAACATTTAATATTATTTATATATTTAAACTTAAAAGAAAGAGACACTTGAATAAATTCTCTAAACAAGAAGACAATATCTCTCTTATATGGATAAAATTATTAATTCTTTTTGTTGAGATGAGAGAAATTGTTTTGAAAGAATATGATGATGTGTGTTTATTTCATAAAATAACTGAAAATAAAGATAGAAAAATATTTGAAAGAGAGAAAGACAGAAAACAATAATAATAAACAAGTCCATAATAAATAAGTTCGTGACTCAATTTATAAATGCGACATTATATATATAAAATACAAAAATGTCAAATGTCGACATATGTATATAAATTTTTATATACATATTTATATACATGATTCATACATGATATTTTATATACATGATTTTATATACATGATTGTACAAAAATAATCAAATATTAACATGATGTGGACAGACCCATATATCGATGATCACAAAAACGTGAGATCGCGAATTCCTAATGTACCTGGTGGCGCCTTCTTGATCTCATTTTCACTCGGATAGCCTTCAAATACCGAATCGTCACCTTCATCCTCCGGTCCATCATCGATCGTCCTTTCTATATATCCCGACGCGTCATAAAGATTCGTTTTGACGGAAGCAACAGTACCAATAGAGTCAACATTTTCTATCGGTTGCGTCCAATCTTCAGCGACACCGTCAAGGTTGCTGTTATCTTTATCGTCAACAATCTTGTAGACGCTTTCTTCACCGGCTTCCTCAACCGTTTCTTTCGTCGAAGACGAACTCGAGCTTTCCTCAATGTCAGTGTTTCCGTTTGAATATACGCGAATTGGAGTAGAATTTAGCGAATTTACGCGAATCGGGGTGGAATTTAGCGAGGCATTCTTAGCTTCTAACAAATCTTTAACCTCTAGCGAGGTATCCTTATCCTTTAACGTGGCATCCTTATCCTCTAGCGAAACATCCTTATCCTCTGGCGAGATGTTCTTATCTTCTAGCGAGGCATCCTTATTCTCTAGCGGGGAATTTTTATCCTCTAACGAGGCATTCTTATTCTCTGGCAAGGCATCTTTGTCTTCTGGTGAGGTACTTTTATCCTCTGGCGAAGTATCCTTATCTTCTAACGAGACATCCTTATTTTCTAACGAGACATCCTTATCCTCTAGCGAGGCATCCTTACTTTCTGGCGAGGCATCCTTATCTTCTGGTGAGGCATCTTTATCCTCTGGCAAGGCATCCTTATTCTCTAAAGAGATAACTTTATCCTCTAACGAGACATCCTTATTCTCTAATGAAATATTTTCTGGCGACTTCTGCACATCACCATTCAATTTGTCCACCCTCGTCGCGAATTTAATCTCGTCATCCACTTCGACGGAAGCTGTGGTCAACTTGGGTGATCCCACTGGCGTGTCATCCTCTCTCTCGGTGTTCGCCTTCGACGCGCTGTTACATACGCAGCACTTAAACATCGTTCCTATCATTCACTTCGTACTCCACGTATCTGTCGTTATATATACTTGCTATTCTTCCTGAATATATATTTCAATGTACGATGATATAACACCTTTAAGAATTATAATTTCTCTTCAACTCGTAAAATCTTTTATAAATTAATGTTAAAAAATTCTATTTGATTCAACGAGAAAACTATTTAAGTTTCTTAATAGACTTAACAATCAGAAATTTAACAAATATTTTTAATGAAACGTGACAAGGTCAACAATTTCCCAGCCCACAATGTCGTCTTATATGGATATTCGTTTAAATCGCCAATATAATCGTTCGTAAATATAACAAATCAATTATAACTGATGCGTACAGTACCCAAAGTGTATTTCAGGTTGCACCAACATCGTCTTTTTACATGAACGATGCGCGATAGCGCTTGAAACAAGGCTCAAAAGGTACAAGCGATCGAAAATTGCGCTCGAACAATCGCCTTGTGATAAAACACGGCTCCTTTTTCTCCAGCCACACTGCAAGAATTCCGAATATATGCTCCGAAATGCACAACTTTTTGATAACAAGAAATTGAAGAATCGGACGTAATTGTTAATTATCGACAGAATTGTCATCACACTCTCGTAAAAAAAGCAAAACAAACGCACGAGAGTTATTGGAAGCTTTCGCAGAGCGAATGTCGGAAGGATTCCAGAAACAGATTCTAGAATGGAATATATCCGAGAGAGCAATCACAGGATAACAGAATACAAAAACGCACTCGCCAGCTGGATAAACCTAAACTTGAGAATTTTTTATTGTTGCTGATAAGTATCGCGGAAGGAAAAAATAATAGCTATCTCGAGAGATCAACAAAGCAACGAGGAAGACGGCGACGATAACGAAGGCGCGAGCGGAGAGGCGGCGGCTAGAGATAACGTCCTAGATGTCCGCCCGGATTTGACGTTCCCAGTTTCGACCGGCGCGATGCAACGTTCCACCCCCGCCTCGCCGCTCCTTCTTCGCATCTCCGGGTCACGTCCCTTGTGCTGCCGCTGTTCGGAAGAGAATTGCAACATCCTACTTTCGGGGTGACTTTTCGACTGAACCCTTGGATCAGCGGAATTAACTCTGATTGATTTTTGATCATTTATATAGTTTAATTTTAATCCCAATTTGATTAACTCTTCATCTTTTTTTAGTTTTAAGTTAGAAGAAAAGGAAGAGCAAGTTGAATGAGATTAAAGTTAATCTAATTAGTAGAAACGGGTATTTAATGGATTTCAGCATTGTGAATTAAATTTAGAGTATATTTTAATAATTTATTGTCTTTTCTAAATGTCTTAATAGCGTTTTTTTTTAATATTTGAAATTTTGAAATTCTTGACGAGTTAAAAAATCGTCACCTACAAATGAATGATGGGATCTTTGCGAATTTTACGCATCATCCACAGATACGTGTGATGTGACAATCAAAGTGTTCCAATCCAATTGTAATAAAATTTCAAACTCGATAACTCGATATCTCTAATTTAATCTTTTCTTTTATATTGCAAAAAAATTAACAACTCTATCCATGAGATAATTAAAGTGCAGAGTTAGGAGTGAATAGTATCGAAAAAAATAAATCGAGCAATCGAAAAATGAATAATCGAACTTCTCGATGTATTGACGAATTTTCTTCAGATGAAAGTAATTTTTCTTCAGATGAATATTTTTCTGTCGGCACAAGTACTTGTAACAATATTTCTAATTGTACAATTCGTCATCTTTAATCTAATCTCTTTCTGTGTGTCAAATAAAATTAATAATTTTGTCTGTGATAACAAGATAAATATTGATAAATTAATATTTTTCGATATCAATTAATTGAACGTAGTCATCCTAACGAACCAGCGCCCAATTTTATTGTCAATCAATAAGTAGAAAAAAATGAATATAATGATTGTAGATCGTCATGACAAATAACAATATCTTACAACTCTATACTATTATGCTCTAACAACAAACAATATTATGAATTTATCACCATTATCGTTATTACAAATTTATTAAACATGTTGTAACACAAGTGTATTTTGATGGAATGTCTAATATGTACAGTTTAAATAATATATATATTATGTGGAATATTTTGAATACAACGTAAATATTTTTATTACACTTTCACTATAAGTTTATTTTATATTTTTGCTGCACTTAAACTGCATTAGAACTTTCCTTCTCATTTTCATCAAATATATATATTTTAATAAATATCATATATTTCAGTAAATATCAACAGTATTATAACATTAATATTATAAATTTCAAACTTAAAATATAAATTTAATATAACATGTTGTATGTAACAATTATTGAGTGTGAAATTATAACATGGATATTATATTACTGTTATTTTATGTCACTAAGATTTAGTAAAATAGATATATCTTAGAAATATAAGAAGTATATACTAGTTAAGTTACAAAAACCGATCTTATAATTTTGAAAGGCTTGCTGTAACATTGGATTAATCCACATTTTGTAAAAACAAAGTAGGTAAATGAACTTTAAATTAAAATGATGGGAAAAATCATAAACATTTTAAAATTTAATTACTCTATTTGTACAAAATGTGATTTGTACAAAATATGACTTGTCCACTGTTGCAGCATGTCTTTCAATTGAATGAGTGGTACTCTCTTAATCGAATTCGCTACTAATCTTCCCTCTAATCTAATAGATCCATTTCTACCAAAGTAGATTAACCTTGCTCTTTATCTTTTTCTAATTCTTGGAATTAGAAGAAGATAAAAAGTAAATTAAACAGAGATTAAATTTAATCTATTGTATATTGATAGAAATGAACATAAATTAAACTGTGCAGGAATATCTCATGATAAAGAATTAAATTTCACAAGTAAATTTAAGGTAACTTTAATTAATTAAACTCCAATTAACTTAATTGACGACATATCCACCGATACACTTTCTAACAATTCATTGTTCTTAATCTTAAATATTCTTTATCTTTACTTATGTCTATTTCTTGATTAAATTTAATCTTAGTTTAACTTATTCTTTATCTTTTTTTAATTCTGAGAATTAGAAAAAGATAAAAAGTAAAATAAACCAAACATTAGAATTAGTCTACATTAATAAAAATAATTAACTATTTAAAAGTTCTTTAAATTCCTACTAATTGTGCTCTTATTAACTTAATGATAAATTCAACCAATACAATTTCTAATTATAAATTAGAACAATTTCTAATTAATTAGTTATTATTCTTGATTTAATCTTTCTTTTCATGTGTTAATAAAAAAATTAATAATTCCATTTATGTTAACAAGATACTGCAGATATTAATCGACAAATTAATTGAAGTTAATCGGAGTAACCTGTAGAATCCGTACATCAAGCTACTTGAGGTTATTACATTAAATATTCCAACGGATGTTCGAAAGGAATTGGACAGTTCAACAAGATATAATAATTATCTATTAATTCCAATCGAGATAGTCTTAGACAAAGTTTATCTAGACAGAGTAAACGGTACAACTCATGCGAATGCACACGTCACCGGCAGTAAACGTCAAGTGAAATGCTTGATTCAAGCCAGGCATCGTTCACCGGAATGTGCAACAGCGGTTAACCAAACTTTGTGCTTTCAATTTCCCCGAGCTAGCCAGCCTAAAAAACAAATCCGCGCGAAAGAAAGCCTGCTTATTTTACACGTAATTTGAATATCGTTCAATCGCGCTTAATATTAAGCCTTCTGTCGGAAAATAAATCGAGAAATATTGCGGAAAGGGAGGTGCACCGTCGAGCGTTGCGATATAAAACGATCGTCGTCTAAACTAAATGTACACTCACGTTCGATGGAAGATCCTCGTATAAATCACCGTCGTTTGTATGACTCTTCGTCGATAGAATGTCGACGAAAAATCGGCGGAGTACGATTTATGTACGGGCAGAAATTTCGACTCCGGCGATGCGCTGACAGGTAGAATGACTGGGGCGTTTGCCGGATGTGCCGGAAGTACTGTTTTCGGCCGCTCCGATTTTAGCGGCGGCTTAAAATCGCCGATTGCACGCGCACAAGTTCCGTCTTCAGGTCTGTTCGCGGGAAATGCACGGCGTATTCGAACTGTAATAATACTGAAAGAAAAACTGGAGCATTGGTCGTTAAATCAATCGACAGAGAAGGCTTTCAGGCGACAATGTGTATCCCTCTTTCTCTCAGTACAGTCTTAACCAAAAGTTCGTCTGCATTTTTTTGCGCAGCTTTTGTACTGCACTTTTACTGCAGATGTGAAAATAATTATTGTCTATTTTTAAGTAATGTAAATTTTAAGTAATGTAGATTTTTAATTTTTTACGTCTATGGATTTAACTTGTTTTCTATCTTTTTCTCATTCTAAAAATAAAAAAAATTTGAAGAGTAAGCTAAACCAAGATTAAATTAATTTACATTATGATAGAATTAATAACAAAAAACAATAATAGTCAATTTTATTTTAATTAATATATTTTATTATGAAATTTTTTTAGGTTTAATTGTTTTTCACGAAACTATAAAATATTCTTTAAAATATGAATTTTGCAATTTAGTAATTATAATAAATTATATAATAAATAAAATAATTTCCCTGTAAAAATATTTCATGCATGAATATATATAAATATGTATAAATATACATAAATATTCATAAATATGTATAATATCATATTTGTATAATATCATATTTGAAATATGTCCATATCATGTTTATATATCCCTTTTTCTTTTATAAAATTATCTTTTTAGTGTAATAAAAAAAATCAAGTTTGAAGAAATGTAAAAAAATTACAATTATATTTATGTATAATTATTACATAAAAGTATATATAATTGTGTATAAGCAATTTTTTATATTTTTCAAAATTTGTTTTCTTCTAAAATAAACAATGCGAAAAGTATCCTTTTAATTATTTAATTATTTTTTATTTTTTCCATATTACTATTATTATTTCTATTACACTAAAAAATAATTTTACAAAAGAAAGAGAGATGTATAAACATGCACGGATATGATTATACATGAATATTTATGTATGTATACAATATTATTTATATATATTTATACATATTTGTACATACTCATAAAAAAGTTGTTTACCAGGTTATTTTGACGCTTTAATAATTATAAAAAATGAAATAATCCTTTTCATTCAAGATGCAAATTAATACGCACATAAAATTATAGCGATCGATCCTGTTAAAAAGTCGAATATGTTGCAATTTTCTGGGGAAAAAGTTTTATATATATATATATTTTTTTTTTTTTATAATTATATAAGTGTACATAAAATGTGTCAATTTTTTAATCTAATTATATATAATTTTATATAATTTCATATGAAACATTTTTTCCCAGATTAGTTATAAAATAAATCTGAGATTATCACTTCTTATATTTATATGGACATATTCTGCATATTTCTTGCAAATTAGTATTCTGTTATAAAATCTGTTATAAAATCTGTTTTTTATTTATTTCTTACGAAACTATACTCAATTTGAATGATCATAGAAATACACCAATCAAATGTTTAATGTAAAAGGTGCGATGTTGTTGTGTTCATCACACTAGGCACGTGATTGGTCCGCTCCTTTATGCATCTGCATTAATAATTCATTAAAATACGAATTTACTTATCATTCGCTGTTATTCGTTCTTATATAATGTATACAGCCATCTAAAGGTTCCAACTATTCATGGATCTAATTTAACCTTATTGGCGCGAAGACTGTTAAGAGTGTTAAGAGGAGCAGAGCAGAAGAACTAAGGACTTGATGATGATAATTCAGCTTATCAGCTTGTTTTCACAAGTTCATCACAGTTTATCATAATTTGGCTCAATTATATTTTTCCATATAATAAGAAAGTGCTAATATCACTCGGACTACTCAACAAAATGAATACTAACCTTCTGTTTGTTGAATCAGTGGAAGTACTGCGAAATAGTTTGTCACACTACCACACCTTGTTAGAAGCGATTTTGGTGGTTTGGATAGTGTGGTTTATTTCTAAAAAACGAAGTAACCAGAATTCAGTACCTTCAAAAGAATTGGTGGAGAACAAATTAGCAGAGTGGCGACCGGAATCTCTTGTACCGGAATCACCGAAAAATCATCCTTCATTAAGTCCAAAATATGTCACTTCCAAAGTCGGAAAGCGAGTGATAGTCGATGGAAAAAATTGCCTTAATTTGGGTACACATAACTACTTAGGTTTAAGCGACAAAGCAGAGCTGATAGAAAGTGCAGCAGCGGCTATAAAGAAATACGGCGTTGGGTCTTGTGGACCACGAGGCTTCTACGGAACCGTCGACGTACATCTTGAATTAGAAGAACGTTTAGCTAAATTCATGGGCATGGAAGAAGCAATAATATACTCGTATGGATTCGCCACTGTGTCGAGTGCAATTCCAGCTTATTGTAAACGTAAAGATTTAATATTTGTGGACGAGCGAGTGAATTTTGCCATACAAAAAGGATTGGACGCATCTCGAGGAAATATTCAATATTTCAAACACAATGATGCTCAAGATCTACACAATCTCTTAATGAAACAAGAGGAAATAGATAAAAGACATCTTAAAAAGAGTGCGAAAGTCAAACGTTTTCTGATTATAGAGGGTATTTATATGAATACAGGAAACATCTGTCCTCTCCCAGAATTATTGGCTCTATGTAAGAAGTACAAATTGAGAATCTTTATCGACGAGTCAATATCATTTGGTACCATCGGGTTACATGGAAGAGGTGTCACTGAATACTTTAACATTCCTACAAGTGAAATCGATATGATAATGGGTGAGGAGCAATTATTAAAGTCAAATATTTCTTGTTAATATATAAATTTATGTATAATAGTATGTATTTATATATATTATTGTATATATTTTTTAGGATCTTTAGAATGGGCTATAGGAACTATTGGTGGCTTTTGCATAGGAGCCTCCTTTATTATCGATCATCAACGTTTATCTGGTCTTGGCTATTGTTTCTCAGCGTCTCAACCACCTCTCTTGGCATCCGCTGCTATCACTTCTTTAGATATGATTGAAAATAACTTAGAAATATTCCAATCTTTGAGAAATAATGCCTTATCGATACACAATGGTCTCAAAGAAATCCTAATGTTAGAGTGCTTGAGTTTTGCAGAATCACCTTTGAAGTATGTATATTTAAAGGAGCAGAAAGATCGTGTCATAGAGGAGAAATTACTATCTGCAATTTCAAATAAATGTATAAAAAATAACTTGGCGATTATAGTGCCAGTCTATCTGGAAACTGAAATAATTTTATCCAGACCTAGTCTTAGACTTTGTATATCTGCTAGTCTGGATAACAATGATATCAAGTTCGCACTAAACACTTTAAAGAAGTGCACAGAAGAAATTTTGTTGTCATTTTGTGAATGAAATAAATGAAACTTGAAAGAGTTATATTTTAAGATATATTCAGCTTGTATATCAGAAATGCATCTATTTATACATATCATATTCTGTGTATTAACACAGATATATTGATTCGTCCATATATAACTTTTTTGTACGATGAAAATATAGTTATTAAAATAAAATAGAACTTTGAAAACATTACTACACACTTTTTTAATATTTCATAGAAAAATGACATCAAAATTTTATAAACTTGTTAAAGAATATTAATCCTTTTAGAGATTGTTATTATTCACAATTGTGAAAAAATCTAAGCGTGCATGATACAATAAAAATTAAAATTTATAAATAAATCAGTGTTAATAAATAAATATTTGAATATTGTAAAATAAATTTTTCTAATTGACAATCAAATTGTTTAGTTAGAAAAATTCGCTGAATACAACTCACATGAAGGAGCAGACTTTTAAAATGTTTTATCCCAAAATTTTATTCTTTTAGTTAGAGATAGCATGTTTAGTGTTGAAAGACTCGTATAAGTTACTCTGAGATATTAATTTTTTCATCTTTCATTTATATGCTAAAAAATATACGCTAGATAATTTAAATGCATTTATGTCCTTTAATTAGAGACAAATAAAATGCATTTATTTAACATTTTTAGTAATTGTTTAACAATTTGTTTAACATTTCATATGCTATTAATATTATTATTTTTTTAGTTTTCTTTCTCATTTTCTGAAAATTATAAATTTTAAAAATCTGCTCTTCATATAATTTTATAAAAAAAGCCTGTTATAATACAACGACATCTTGCAAACTGCTTTATTATTATAATAGATACAGATACGCCCTTATTAATTGTCTCTCGTTTCAGGTTCTTCGTCATATGCCGCCATGACCTTTTCCATAATTTCCCATAACTTATCCCTCGCTAAATCTTTGCAGAAAACCTGTAACAAAATAATTTACATATAAACCTATTAATATAAACTGATGTAAAGACATATAATATATATTCACATTGAACCATGGCTGTTGATCGCATTCATCCATCAAAGGTACAACCACACCATAAATTTGCAATGATAAATTAATACAAGCTATTGCTATTAAATTCGGTGGATAATCAAGAATAGCTGGGGAATGATGAAAATCTTGCAGCAGTGCCATGCTCGTTTTGGCGACGGGATACTTGGACCATTCCTCTTCGCCAAACCAACCTTGCAAAGATCGTAGATAATGAAGCATGTACTGCAATAAAGTATAATGTAGTTATTAATATGTTGACACACATGCACATTAACATTATTAGTTAATAATAATATTTGCGATACCTTATGTGGATGTACAGGTGTAACCTGAAACTTGAGCATCCTCATGATTAAAAGTTCAGCCTGAACAATCGCATCTCTCATACTCCAATACTGATCTCCAAGATCAAGCGGCTGAGATCCTCTATGAAGTGTATTATAGGATACATTCATTACGTCTCGTATTTTTAGCGTATCATCCTTTACTTTGCCAGCCAGATAAAGACAAGTTGCAGCTAAAAGCTAAAAAAAGATAAAATTTGTCAAATTTATTCAAAACTTATCTAGAATCTCAAAATAATTATATTATAATTCATTTTTACATAATTATCATATCCCTGTGGTGTCGCTTCTTTAATAAATCTATGATATAATGTAGCAGCAGTAGCTATTGTCAGTGGGTGAGCTTCCAATTTCAAACCTACAATCAAAATACTTTATAAAAAATCATATTTTATAGACAACTTTCTAATGATAAATTATTATAACAATTATATAGTTATAGCAACATACCGCATTCGAAAATAAATCGTGAAACTGTAAAGCTGTCATTAGACTTGGTATAATCGATTGTAATGCTTTTTTGTAATGTATTTCTTTTTTCACGTTGCATTGCAAGAACGTCGATCACATCTTTCATCTTCGAGCTAAAAAAGTGCGAAAAAATGCATTAAGAACCGATTGTTCTATCCTCGGATAAACTATGTGGTAATCTACCTACTGAATAAACAAAAGAGTAAAAGCATAAGAGAGTAAGAGTGTAAGACAGTGAACTGAAGTTAACGGAAAGGTGGAATAACCTAGTCTAAATATATAAAAGAAAAAAAGAAATAAACATAGCTCGATATATAACAAACTTCAAGAATAACAATGAGTGCCAGAATTATGTCAGAACAGCGTTGAGAAAATATTGAAAAGCGTTTGATCTGTCAAGAGTAAACTGCGTATAACCTTATCTCAGTGTCATCCAATGTGAACTCATTGTACCTGAGAGTTTCGGTGCCGGTTGGCTCTGAGGGATTCATCGCGGATATACTTGTCTTCGCAGAAAAGGTCTCGTTTAAAAATTGTGTAAGCGCGCTAGTGAAAAAACTTCAGTTTCCAACTCATTCAGGTACAAGAGATCCAAACCCGAAAGAAACCTGAGAGCGGCCATACCGCCATACCGGCTTTTTTCATATGACGCGCAAAAGCAGCAAAAATCTATCCGTATATTAGCGGCATCAACGTCATTTCTAAAATGATATGAACTATGTATCACATTATCGACACTGTTGATAAAGTCGTATTGTCGGAAATTGGATTTTAAAAAGAAAATGTTATATTTTATGATACAATTGAAGAAAATTTGCAAAAAAATTTTATTCTCTCCGTACACTTCATCAAAGTTGAAATTTATTTTTCAATTTTTAAAATTTATTTTAAAATAATGCCATCTGTAGAGCGAAATCATTCCAGAGGAATGGTTTCACAGGAACATAAGATTTCAAATCTGAATAGATGCGAGATTGGACAGAAGCAATCTTCCTTTTGTCCAATCTTCTCTGCGAGCGAGAAGATTAGACAAAAAGAAGATTGGACAAATGAAAGAATGGCCAAGGGATTAATTGTGGATTTTGAAGGTTACTAGGTATTGACCAATTATGAATCTAGTGAATTTGCTCACTTTTATAATTTTCATGTCATTTGAAAATATACAATCGACCCTCAGGGCATTGATGAGATCATTAAAGACTTTCGGCGCTTATGGAAATTCGCGTGCCTGTTAAAATTTAAGTGATTAATTTCCCATTTCCAACTTTCTAAAAATTAGAAAAAGACAAAGAGTAAGTTGAATTGAGATTAAAGTTAATCTACATTGGTAGAAATGGGCATAAGATTAATAAACTAGTAATACGATATTAATTTCATGCTTTATTAGTTTTGTAGACATATACATATGTTTAAAACTTAATAATACTCGATTTTTATTTAAAATTGATTTTAATGATATCATCTGAGTTTGATTATTAATAGCGATGATAACTGCAGAGGAAAAATTGTAATTTTTCAGCAATATATAAGATATTATATCATTAAAAGTATAAGCTTTAACATAAGCTAAACATTAGTTGTAAACTGATCGCAAGTTTGTTGCGACAGTCAATCTGAAGTTTGTATTTTAAAATCAACTTCATATTGTAAATAGAACCGACTTAATATGATGTATCCTTATTTAACACAGGCTTAGTTTCCACCGAGGATTTAAATCAGAATATAAGAACTAACCAATTACAATTGAGTTCCCCTGTTATAGTCGAACGACAGGGGAATGTTCGATTGTAATTGGTTGGTTCTTATTCGGGATTCTGATCCTGGGTATAGTCAACGCGATGTTATAAACGCTTTGAAGCGTTTTTTAATTGATCAGTTTGTAAAATTCTTTCTTCTAATTGGACAAGGACAGAACGACGTTTTGTGTCGCCTTGTGTCATCAAATAGAAAGTATCAATATGAAGTGTTGATTTCAAATGCAAGTTTCAGATTGACTGTCAACAAACTTGCGATTAGCTTGCAATTAATGTAGAACCGGCTTTATGCGTGCAAGCCAATCTAAATACTTCATATTGACTGTCATATTGAACTTGCAATCGACTTGCAACTTTGCAATTAATGTAGAACCGGCTTAATGGATCGCAGCCTATATCGCATCACAATTCGCAATTGCTTACAGCGCCACCTTAACGGCGACCTGATTGGGACCATAAATATTCGCCCCCACTATGTGACTTGGGCACAGTATATACTTGGGTCTCCTTTTAGACAATCTGAACTTCATACGTTGTCTGTTCACAAGCACATTGCGTGAATCCAGTTGACATCCATCTCGCCATCGTTCATCTCGTAGGTTATGTCGTATTGATAGCGCGTATTAAAATCGCGATTGCGTTAAAATCTGAAAATCACGCGCGAATCTGTTTCAATCTATGACTCCGCGAGCGAGAAATTAAACAAGTCATAGAATCGGACGGCATTCTGTCGTCCATTAAAAAGATCGGGTGAACACCCTCGAGAATCTCCGCTTATTGCGTTGCTTTTCGCTAACATTGAAATTCCGGAGATTCTCGCCTTTGCTTTCTTTGCGGTGGACGTGACGTAAGGAGAAGAGAAAGAAAAAAGGAAAGAGACACAGAGAAAAAAGCCGCGTCCAAATCGACGCCTGGAAACAGAATAAATACGACGAGGAGGAAAAGAAGTAAATAACTACGAGATGTCGGCATCTCCTATTGCCAGACAGGCCACCCAGAGCCAGAGCATACCATCTAAGAGGATCGTCATTCATGATCCCAACCAGCTACCAGTCGACTACTCGTCCACCCCCGGAGGCACGCTCTACTCCACGACGCCGGGAGGTCAGTGTATCCACCTTTTCCAACTCTCTTCCATTTCTACGTTTTCCTTAACTCATTTGTACCTCCGAGACATCTAAGCTACAATCTACATCCCCAAGTTGTCAACAGCTCCCTGTAAAACTTACGAAAAATACACATTTAGATTGATATTCGTAATCTATTCTTGAACTAATAATAGAATACAGATTTCAATTAGGACTAATTAGCGACTGCCTATTGATTGAATTTTAGGATTTTAGAGTTAAGACTGAAACATAAACCAAGCTTGGATAAAGTCTTGAGATTGTAAGCTAAGAGAGCTGTATTAGTATATTAAGACAGTCTCATGATGGTCTTAAAATAAGAATAGATTATGAATACTTCCCTTACAATTGTTAAGGACACACATTTAGCTCAATTAATAATGGCGATTGGCGGATAAATATCAGATGAAATAAAAAAAAATTCTTTTATAGAACTATTATCCATTTCCGGAATTCGTCGAAACAAAAGAAAGTCCGAATTTTATCGAGGATCTTGCGATCTCCTCGGTATTGTACGCGAAATCATTTACCATTTCACAATATGCGCACACGTGCAAGGCGCCTTCAAGGCCATTGATATTTACGCATAACGCGATCGTATCTTTCTCTTTCTCCTCGCGCACACGTATGTACATACGTATACGCATAAATGCGTCCTGATAACAAACTGTTACGTAATACTCGGTTCGGCGCGGGTCTGCTTCATCGTCCGTTTGCATGGAAAATATTCAACGCTTTTGTGCCGCATACGCGAAACTATATCCTATTGAAATAGCCGGTTAATTATCAGCTCGGGATAATGCGCAACCTTGACGTTAATCCATAGCCGACATGCAGAGCGACGGCCGGTAGATAATTTTTAGTCAAGAACTTCTGGATGCTTTAGTGACACAATTTGACAAAAGTGTCGTTATATCTTTGTTATTCACTGAATGTTGAGAAAGATAAATGAAGCTTGTGTATCGATTTGTATTACTAAATGAAAAGCGTCCTCTATTGACCTTCGAATCCCTTCTTTGTTAAATAATTAATATATCATGTTAATATATTATATAATTTTATTATATGTATTATATAATATATTACTTATTAATGTGTACGTTATAATTTATGTTTATGTCATAATATATTGTACATTGATATATTAATTTATTAATATATTTCATTTAAATACCTTATGAATGAATAATTTATTTACTTGAGCTCATTTTCAAGAAAGGACTTGGTTTAAAAATGCTTCTATACATTCACACCTTATAAATTAAAGGCTAACCAGAATTTTTGATTAGCATATCTACATTGGTTTATGCACCTACTTTCCAGATTATATATATATGTATATAGCTTATTTATCTACGGCAACCTTTACGACTTGTATCATATCAACATTATTTACAAAGTTTAACATTATTTACAATTATTATCACATTGTTACTTTATTACAAAATTCACATACATAATGTAAATATTTTGTAATTATATTGGTAAGTTCCTATAAATTATAATTACATATGTTATGAAAGAAGATAATAGTATGTTAATTACTTATATGTAAAAAATCATAGAATTTAATTTTTTTTTTTTTAATGTTTTCTTCAAATCCACGTTAATTTTTTTTAGCTATCATTCTCAAATAATCTGAATTTTTATTTCTTGAAAGGAAAAGAGAAAATTAAACAAAAGAATAAAATTAAATTTGAACAAAACTAAAAAATAGAAAGATTTTTCTCTTAAGGAGAAAGTGATTTATTAAAGTAATAGAGATAAAACGAACATTATTCAAATGACGAAGTCACATCCCCGTGCTACTTCTTGAAGGGTTAAATTTATTAAGGCTGAAGTTCAGATTGTCGGACTCGACATTGAACGAGTAATATTTAATGTTGGTTCTACTTATTGCGTTTTTAGTAAACGATAGAAGGATAACTTATCGCGTTAATGTTTATTTCTTTATATGCGCATCACTTTGCTTGCAAGCAAAGAGAAGGCGAGCCACGAAGTAAATATGTCCGTTACAAAAAAATGCGGATTGAAATTATATTGAGTGTCATTTTTTTCGGTTTGCGGTTTACTTCGCTAATTTCGAACGGGTTTTTTTCCACATACATGTTAGCTTCCAGAGCGATGAGTAATACCACTTATAGTTATTAATCATATTGACAACTGCAGTTCACTTATCAGATAATGTTTCAAGTGGTCTTTAACAAAGCTTTTTTTCTTGAAATTCAAAGCATCTAACAACAAAAATTTAAAAAAAAATTGTACAAAAGATTGCACCATTATTAAATTTTGAATACGGTTGAATGAGTTATTATTTTGGTTTGAATGATTTATTATTTGATATAGATTTAGAAAATTGTCAAATGAGTGGAATGACTTTTAAAAATGATATTATTATTGGATATCCCTACTGATAATTCTACTCTATTTATCTTACTCTCAACAAAGAGTTTGATTGTTGATATAACAATCAATATAACAATATTATTCTTTTTCTTAAGTCGAAATCTTTTTCTTATTACGAAATCATAATCTAATCTATCCGCAGATGTTTATATGTTAATATTTTTATTTGTAATGATAATTCTCACCGAGATTGAATCTGTTCGATTTATATATATCTAATTAGAGCAATCGACATATCCCGAATAAAATAACATTTTGTAGATTTACAGTACAATAAATACTATAAATGTACAACATGAAAGTATTGATAAAGTAATCACTTTTTCAATCCTATTTTTTAGATTTAAAAAAAAAATCTCAGTTTAAATTAAAAATAGACATGAAAATCGTATAAATAAAAAATCTAATTGAGATATAGTAGATAATTCACGAGTGGCGGTGTGTGACGAGCAGTTAGCTGCTTCTTTTCTTTTTCTTTTAACATGATGCAAGCAAAACTCGGTAGCGAAATTGTCGGCGAATTCACAAATCAGGTAAGTGAAGCCAGGTCGCATGCACTCGGGACGTTGTTGTTCCTTGCCCCGCAATGTTTCCTGGGGCGTTAAACAGCCAAGGCCGAATTAATACGTGCGCGATACATACCAACGTCGCCTGATGCGTAATCGGTGACGCGTGTAATGTTTATCGCTCGCGCCAGCGCGGCGCAGAAAGTCACGGCGATCTGAAAAACAAGGGTACAAACAGCGTGAAAACGACTGGATCTTCAAGATAACTTTAGCTGCGACAGTGAGCGCGCTTCGTAAATCTTGCGTAAAATCTCAATACGTAAGCAATGACGATCAATAGACAGTCGTTTCGCAGATGGACACGTGTTCTTATCGAACCGCTGCGAAACTGTGATGAATTCCTTCTTTATTATTACTATTATTGTTCAGGTTGGTGAACGATTTGGCCGAATAAGAAAGAAAGACGCTATTCATTCGAGAAAAATTGATTATTGACTCACATGATTTCTGATCTAGTCGAGTAATATTCCAAGTTAATAAGTACAATCTTCTTCTCTGTATAGATATTTATGTTTGTTATTAAAAGAGAATGTGGATATTTATACATTATGTTCGTTATTGAAAGAGAATTTTGTCAAATAAATTTTGATCAAGCTTTAAAAAAGTATAAATTTATTTCACTTTGTGCTAAAAAAAAAACAGTTACATAAAAAAAAATGAGACTCTTGTTACGCGAATTAAAACGAACGTGACTTACACAAAGAAAGTCTCTGGATTCTAAATCTCTGGGTTGACTTTATATCGCACTATCTTTGCTTTCTGCGATTATGTTTGTTTTGGCATCCTTGCCGACCCTTGCACTCCTTTCAAGTTAGGTAGGTGTCCGTACAGAAATACACTTGTATAAATAGGCAGCGTGCATCGCTTTTCGTATAACTGTCGAGCCATTGTGTCATTTCTGTGTGTAATCGTCATCCCATTATACAAATTCTTTTTTTGAACTTCGGCCCATTATTCCATTCTATTGTAATTAAATCTTGTTTGCATTTTTCTGATTAAAAATATTTATTACCTAAAGCATAAAGATTCACTGAAATCTCTTCTGTCAACTCTACTTGGCAACTATAAAGTTACAATTATGTCAAACTTGCGATAAAACTAATTTTAATTTTGTTCAACAATCATTAATATTGTCTTATCAGATAATTCTTAACAAAAATTATCAGATAATTTTTCACAAAAATTTCAGCTTCAAATGTAACTTGAATACAAATTGCACACACGCGTGCACACTATATATATAGATAGCCATTCACTCAAATTTAAATATTCAAGAATATTTTCATAATGAAAATTTAACACATACCTAAAAGTTGAAGCTTCATTATAATAACAGATTTATAGATAATTAAATCTTCGAATTTTGCGCAGGTACTCGCATCGTATACGAACGTGCGTTTTTGATGAATTTGCGAAACTCTCCGATATCACGAACGCCACCACGCAATCCGCTGACCATACCATCTGAATTGCTGAAGGGGAACACTCCAGTCATCATGAAAGATCCCACAAAAAATACTAATAAAGGTCAGTCTACTTATTTAAATCGATTTTTCTCTGCAATTCCTGTCTTTCTTACTAAAAAATATAAGCTGAATGAATAATTATTAAGAAAATATTTTACATTAATGACGATACATAATAATAATTGCATTAGAAAACTTTTCTCACTTTTGTTTGACGTTACAGATTCTCTGATGATTGAGGAATCCGCGGAGCAATTTGAAATGGATATGTGAGATAAATGCAACGTGCTATTGTTTATGACGATTGAAATGTGTTCGTAGCCATGCTCAAGAATATTGTCAATCAATTCTATGACAATCGCACAGAATTGAGAGTACATGGCTAATACGCTTTAATCCTGTGCCTTTTACCAATGGTCTTAAGAATTGTGAATCTTATAAAAAGATTTTCTCCTTGACGAAAGGCCATATCTTATTCACATACATATATTGTATATTGTATACAAATCATTTTGTTCTCGACGCTTGTTCTTGACCAATGTTATACGTATATTTGCATATAAAGAACGGCCATGAATGTAAAGGTGCTAATGTTTATAAAACATTTGCATCTAATGTCTTCCTTTTAAAAATGGCCAAAGCGATGCTTTGTAACGTGTTTTGTAAGGAACTTGTATCTGTGAATAAATGATACATACATTTTATACATCCATACATTTTACTTTTTATTATTGTATACATCATATAAAAATAATTATAGATTTCCAGTATATTAAGATTTCTTTAATATATGCCTATTGAGTATCGAAAATTTAATTGTGATATTATTCTAATAGTTTAACCTCTCTGAATTTTTAAGTTCGATAAAATTTTCGAGCAGTTCAAAATGACTGCAAATTGATGTGTGCGTGCGTGCGTGTGTGCGCGCGCGCGCGCGCGCGTGTGTGTGTGTGTGTGTGTGTGATATATAATTCACATTGAATTATTTAAGCGTCAAAGATCTAGCTTCGATCGTTATGAGCTTTTAATTCTTATTTCTTATTGGTTATGTTTTCACATGTACAGTCCAATAATTCTTGTTGTTTAAAAATAATTAAATACTATTTGAAATATTGAACAATAAATATTGTAACTTCATTTTCGAACAAAAATCTTATAATAATTCAAGGATAATCAAGCCACATATATATATATATAAAAACGTTATATAATAAAAAGTTTTATAATAAAACGAAGTTTCATGTCTTTTATTTTTAAATTAAAATTTAAAAGAATTTAAATTATTTAAAATTAGAAGAAAATCAAATCAAGTGTTAGGTCGCGTTTAGATATAATATCAAATTCGTAATATAGTCGTAATACTTTAAAATCTTCGAAAAAAGAGTTTACCTAAAAAAAAAGACAACTTTATAGTCACAATACTTTTTATTATTATTTTCAAAAACCATTATGAAAATATCGAAGTAAAGAAAATAAAGGGACATATTATTTGCAAATGAAATAATATGATTAAACACAATTTTTTAACTGTGCAATAATATTGTACACCATGCTTTTGTATTAAATTAATTGCATTAAAGATCGTTATACATAAAAATTAATTTTATAAATACTAATAATAATACTAATAATAATATTCTAATATAAAATTCTTTCGAAAAATACTAGATATTTCAAATAGTGCTTACATTATATTGTTTTTGGAATGTAGATAAATTTATAACAGTTTTTAAACTGTATATATAAATGTAAAATAGGGTACAAACGTTGACATAGTGCATTATCAGATATATGTTTATAAAATTTATCACAATTTAGGACATACGTTACCTAATTTCTTTCAATACTTATGCAGAATTTGTTATTTTTGATATTCTTTCTAAGAGTATTGTTGCAACGTTAACTTTGTTTCCTTTCGCGTCGAAATCATCATAATAAATTAATTCACACAAATCTTTGGTTTCTGGATTGCTTTGCAAAATTTCTTGTAGTTTAGTATAAAATCTCTCGATAATCTTAGGTTTATATTGTTTATATACAGCAGATTCAGGATGATTGTGTTTTTGTACTTCGTAGTATGTTAACAAAGGTGTCGCACCTTCCACCACTATATATATCGGTTTATTACCCGACTTTCTTCCTCCAGGATGTATCTTGTAGGCATTATTGCGATATGTCCTGCCTATATTCCCAGCCCGATTACGTCTTTCCTCCTCCAGCTCATGTATATTTTCCATCCATTGACAGGACGCTTCTTTTAAGTCTGGTGGAATGTATCCAGAAGATGGTATTAAAAGAAATAGTTTGTGTACTAGAAATGTCACATTGTGATAGTCCTCGAAATTTTCGATTTTCTCGATTATGCCCTTCTTGCCGGTTTCACTGGATGGTAGAGTAAACTTCAGATAGCCATAGTAGAAATTATACGCCATACCCGTGCCATAATCCAGACCCTTCATAACACTGAGATCAGACAGTAATCCTGTTTCCCATTCAGTTAAGTTACTCATTCTGACTAGGCAGAAGGAAAATATTATCAGTGGCACACATACGTACGGCCCGAAGTCCCAGGCATATCTCAAAGGACACCCATGAATGGTGATGCTTAAGCCCAGGAACAGCAATGCGGCAACGATGATGATTGTTGCCGACAAGGTATTCAGAGAGAAGTGATACTTCGTCACTGACCAGAAGCTCTCCTCGGAATGTTGGCCCACGTCAGTGGTGAACGAGACCAGCGTCTGGCACAGGCGTAGCGTCACATCACAGAGCAAGAAGATCACGAGAAAGATGGACGCGACGAAGGTGATCGCGATCACCGATACAATCGTCCTGTCCTTTGTCGCTTTGAACGCGGCGAAGGCAAATAAAACGACGAGGACGACACTGTATACCAAGTAAGTCTTCAGCTTACGATCGGCTGTTGAATACTTCTCGCTTTCCATCCTCGTTGAAATATAGTCACTGAATCAAGTTAGATCCGCTTCAATCTGGCCTGGGAAAAACCGAATCACTGTGCTGCGATAAACTTCAAAGAAACGTGCACAGCTGTGTCAAGTGTGACACACCCTTCCTTCTGCGAATTCTACATATCGAAGTAAAACAGAAAACATGCCTAAAGGTTTATTCAAACGGACTTGCATAATCATGTATAACGTACCGTGAAAAAGCTGACCAATCTTGCGTGTCCATCACATTGCTTCATGTCCATTTTATTTCATAATGTGTAATTAGTCGACTTCTTTTCCTATGCATATGTATCAGCTTAACAATCACTCAGTTAAACGGGTGATTTTTTTATCTTATTTACGTAATTGGTGAACGTGAAGAATGAGTAATTAGCGTTATCATGTGCTATTGTAAATATTTATAGTTTACGACTTAGTAAACAGTACATTCCTTAACTGGAAAACAATATTTGTTTACATCGTATAATTTGATAGCCAGACTTTGACTTTTTAAGAAACTGTGTTAAAAAATAAATCGAATTTTGATTTTAAAAAATTTAATAAAGAATCACTGACATTATTAATCTGTATATATTTTATGAATTCTGATTTAAAACAATTGAAAATATTTGATTCTCATATCATAATTGAATTCTACTAGAGAGATTTCTACACACACTATGAATTTCCAAGAGACATGAATAACACAATAAAACGGATAATAAAATTCTTTTTAGCCTAACAGTTTTTCTTCTTACAGTTTTTTTCTCTTTTTTCTCTATCTTCCCAACATGAAACGAAAAAGAAAAGATGAATCAAGTTCAACTTTTACAAAGAAACACAGTACAACACAGTAAATCGTTACATTTTTATTATTTATCAAAACAATTGTTGAACAAAGACAAAATGATCACTATGTTACACTATATTACTTTGTAAATATAGCGACACAGTGCGACACATATCATCTCCAGGAGGAAAGAAGAGAAAGAAAGATGAACTGATGCAAAAGTTCAGCCAAAAATAACAGATCTTTTGTTTAATATTGATAAACAACAGGAATATAATAATCCATTGTGTCACACCATGTCATTTGTATCGCTTGTTAAGTCGGTTCTACATTAGTTGCAAGCTGATCGCAAATTTGTTGCGATCAATATAAAGCGTTGATTTCAAAATGCAAGCTTCAGATTGGCTGTCGCAAGAAATTTGCGATCAGTTTGCAACTAATGTAGAACCGACTTTAGAAGGAATATTTTATCTCTTGCTGGAAAAAAACAAAACGCCTTTTATATTTTAACTATTATGCATGATCTACAATGGGCAATAGCAGTAGTGGATTAAGGAGTAGGCGTAGAAATCGACCAATCGTAGTTGAATGTGAGAAAAATAATCAACTATGATTGATTGATTTCGCCTACTCCTTAATCAACTATTATTACTACCCATTGTAGACCATGCATTTGATTAGCCATATTCCCGAAACATCTAATATTTATACTAAATAAGAATCACACAAATACATCGAATGTTAGTCCTTAATGTTGTTTTGTATACCTACAATTCCTATTAGGAACCGTTAGCTTTACTGTACGCCAATGATCTCTCAAGCGACTGCAAATTACTACAATGAACTATAACAGCAACTGATAACGAACCGCTGCATAAGCTGCATTTTGCAAGTGCAAGCGGTTGATAGGCATAACAGAACGCGTCCATGCGATCCGAAGTTGAACTAATTAACTCTCGACGTCGGCGAGTGTTTTTGGCGGGAAGGCATTCGCTCATAATCCTTCATTTTCAATGGGGAAAAACGTGATCGAGATAAAGGCGCGGGAAAGTGCGGTCCCGTTTTTTTCCCCGGTCATGTTGGTTGGTCTTACATCGTACCTGATCACACCTGCCGGTGGACTCTTCTAGCGATTTCGTAATCGCGAGACGACGTGTGATCGTACTGTAACGGTTCTTAAGCTGGCGGCACAGCTGCATCGGTTACGCTATGTCTCTCCGAGGGGGCACGAGAAAGGAAGCTACTCAGTAACGCGCATCAGAGAAAGAAAGAAAGAAGAACAGGAGATAGCAATGGACGGGGATGGGTAGGCCGGGAGGGGAGGAAATGGAGGGGAGAGCGCGTGTTGCCAGGTTGCGCGCGCGGAGCGCTGTTAACGCGAGTGAAACGAGGTGATGGACCGACCGCAGCACGGTCGAGAGACATCTACGATCGATAAAGGCTCGTAGAAGAGAAAGCCCGAAATCGCATCGCGAAAGGGAAGAGAGATAAATAAAGACAGAGAGAGAGAAAGAGAGAGTAAGAGACAGATCGACCGGCAAGCGAACGATCGGCACGCTTTTGTACGAGGTGATAACGCCTTGGCGATTTTTCGCAACGCAGGCAGGACAGCCGTGACGACGACGACGGCGACGACGGTGGGATTAGTGGTGGTGGTGGTGGTGGTAGTGGTGGTGCGCGGCGCCGCGCGATTAATACAATCGGCAGGTGATTTCTCGTCGCTGATTAAAGCGCCATGTCCCGTGATGGACCAATCAGCTGCTTGGTAAACCGCCGTGAGACTTCGAGTCTGTCCACAGACGAATGACAACAAAAGAGACTGATAGAAGTCGCGCGCGCGATAGAGCGAGCCCGAGTTTTTTCGCACGCGAGTGTGTTACCCCCGCGCGCAGCCGAGGAGGCCCAGTATATCCGCCGTTGCGGCCACTTTTTTTCCGTTTACCCCCCGTAGTGCGCCGCGAGTAACGTCGCTTAGCCTGGTGGTGGTGAAAGGTGCCGTGAGGAATATGAAGAGGAGAAATGTCGAGTGCGGTAAGCTTCGGAGGCCCTTGAAACGCAACAAGCTCACCGAGGGGATCTACGGAAGGTAAATTCTCACGCCGCCATATGCGTATTGCGTACGTACGTACGTACACCTACGTCGAGGAATGGCCGTTTTCCTTCGTAATCAAAAAACGTAACCAAAACCCTCCCATCCCCTCCCACCCCTCCTCATCCCCCGCGTCGTTCCTTCTCGCCTATCTCGCGGAAAGACGCGAGTGTTGTAGGTCACGACAACGATAACGATGATAATGATAACGACGACCATAATAATGACGACCATAATAATGACGAGCATGATAATTATGATCATGATGTTGATGACGACGATAACGGCGGTGGCAACGATCGCGCGCGCGAATATCGAGCAACCGCGACGCCGAATCGACGCCGCTCTCGTCTCGCTTGACATTTATCTGTCCTACGATTCTAAGGACATACGAATCTCCTTCGTTCTCACCGCTTTTCTATTTCTTTTTTTTTCCCTTTCGTCCCGCAGTCTCTCATCCAAATGCATCCATCGCATATTTAGCATATACATATGCAACATCCTATGTTCCAATGACTCTTGTTTGTTGTGTATGGCTTACAAGCGGCTAAACACCGCGATAACAGTAAAACAAATGCGATAGTTCAACGGACTTTTCTTTTTCATTCTCTTTTTTTTACTTGGAGAACGTAAGATCTTGTTATGTAAGATCTCTGGTGTTTTCGATGACACCAACTTGGTATCTCATATCTTGTGATCCAACATATTTATCGAATATTTTGAGAAAATATGGCTCACAAAGGTCAGTACAATTTGTTTTTTGTCGTTGACTTGGACTGTATTAAAAACCTTTCTTGTTTTTTTTTTTCAAATGTATATATTTATTTTACTTCAAGTATGTACTAATTGAATTACAAAAAACTAAAGTAAATATAGAAACATACAGATGTGTCAGTCACTGTGAGTTGTAATCTAGCATATGGCAAACATAACATGTATTAAAATAATTATATTTGTTTCAGTACCTTGCTTTATCTGAAGTTTCTTCTACTATGGGCCATGGTGATCTTGGCAGACTTCATTTTGGAATTCCGTTTTGAATTTTTGTGGCCATTCTGGCTACTCCTCCGAAGCGTTTACGATTCCTTTAAATATCAAGGCTTGGTAAATGTCATGTGTTATGCAATCCAACATTATGGGATATATGTAAAATCTCATTGTTTCTTTTTTCTCTCTGTTTTAGGCCTTTTCTGTATTTTTTATTTGTATTGCACTTACGTCAGACATGATTTGCTTCTTTTTTATCCCTGTGCATTGGCTGTTTTTTGCTGCCAGCACTTATGTTTGGGTGCAATACGTCTGGCATACAGGTATGTAGAAAAATGTGTTTGAAATATGGACAAACATGTAATGTACATCTGTCAAATGTGATTTCTTCATACTATTGATATTGGTCCATGACATACTTGCAGGAATTCAATTTTTTAAGAATTCTGATTTTTTTAAATAGATGTAAGAAATTAATTAAAATATTCATATTTTAAATAGATAAAGGAGTATGTCTACCAACTGTGATGCTGTGGCTACTATTTCTATATATAGAAGCAGCAGTGCGGTTGCGTGACTTGCGTCATATGCCATTTCACCTAGACCTCTGTCGGCCGTTTGCAGCACATTGGTAATAGTTTTATCTTTGATTTTTTTTTTATGTAGATGAATATATCATTAAAAGATTATGCTTCGTAAATATATTATTATATATAGATATATATATAAATCTAATAGGATAATCTATAATATTTATGTCTGTGCTCCAAGTAAAGTTTTCTGCATTGCGTATTTCTAGCATTGGCTATCCTGTAGTTACATTGGGCTTTGGTTTCAAGAGCTATGTAGGCTACAGAATGAGGCAGGTTAGTAATCTTCAACAATCTTCATTGTCAATCATTGATTTATATTATTATAAATACATATATTCTGTACAATAAGATATTTATCATAGCGCTTATATTATTCCAATTCATTCTTGCTCTCGATAGAGAAAACAAAAAGATGTGGCAAAGGAGAACGAGTTCTACCTACAATTACTGCAGCAAGCACTGCCTCTAGAGCAACAAGCTATGTCAATGCAGCAAATCCAACCGCAAATGCAGCCACAGACACAGCAGGTCACTGCGTCGTTAGAGCAACATGTGAAAACTCAAACACACAAATTGAGTCCACAGTACAATCCAAGCCCTGAAAAAAGCAGAGGTAGCTTGTATTTATTATCAACTATTGTCCCATGTGAATACAGTATTGTTATAATGATTACACGCATTTTTATGTTTCTATTTGTTCTTTTAGAGGGCAATAACAATTCCATAGAAACGAACGTACAAAATGGCGGAGTACACACTAGTAGCCCAGTCACATCACAAACACAGACTGCTACTACCAAAAGTACTCATAGAAAATCCTTAGACAAGAGTGAAAAGCAGGAAGAGCAGCATAATAAACACAATGTATCAAATAATTCACCGTCGGACAAAAGCGACAAGAAATTTATACACAGTAATGGAAGTACAGTATCGCACAGTGACATACAACTCATCGAAAGGGTGGGGTATGGTCGATTTCATACTCAAAAATGTATTTCTCTTTAATCACACTTTAATTTCATGTAAAATACTTATCGACACACAATTTCTTCTTAAACAGATCTGTAAATGATTTTGACATAAATGAGATAGAAAAGGACAAATCTATTAAGGGTTGCGGACATACTACAATAAAATCACAAACAAACGGTTCGGTAGCAGGAAAATGGAATAACGTGAAAGAAAGTCGAGATTCATCCTCGACTACTAATGCTCAACGAGAACGTAAAACTCGGCAGGTTAAAAATACGAGTGAAATCACAGCGGAGCAACAGAAACAGCAAGACGATTATTATCAAAGGTATATTATATGAGAGGAATTTTTTTTGTAAATACATTATAAGTTTCTATTGAAATTCTGCTAATCCAACATATTTTTGAAGGCACAGATTGAAACTATTACAAATCTGTGTGTGGTATTCGTACTTCACAAATCCTATACCGTCTTGTATCCATCTAGTAGACTTCCTGTCAATTTCTTCAGCATGATTTGTCGTTGAAATAGGTTACTGGTGTGTCGCAGGCTCGAGGCAGACATAAAACGTTTGAAGTCAGATTTGCAATCAAGTCGACAGATGGAACAAGAATTACGATCGCAAATCAATGTCTTGCTCAATGGAGAGAGACAAGCTAAGGGTGACATTCAACAACTCCAACATGATAACGATCAATTGCAAAGCAAGTAAGTAAATTTTTTAATAATTAATAACTTTATGAATTATTTAATAATTGTAAATTATTTTTGTAATGTTACTATAAATTTATATAATACATATAAAAAGAGTCTATCAGTTAATGTCTGCTTTATACAAAAATTTTATTTTTCATTGTAATTTCACATTTATAAATTTGAATTTTAAATATATTGGGTTGTCCGGAAAGTTCGTGCCGATGTTGAAGGAAAATTGAAACGCAAATAATTTAAATTTTAGTATACATTTATTAAATTATATAAGTTAGTCGGCACGAATTTTCCGGACAATCCAATACAATGCTATATTAGATGTAATAAAAAGAAATCCATTATTTTTCCATTCAATTTCATGCAAAAATAATAGATTTCTTTTTACTACACCTAATATATATGTAATGTTAACATATATAATAATATAATCTATAAATCTATTGAAACTCCTTTTGCTTTGTTTTTTTCATTTTTTTATAATAAAAAGACTTTTTATTATCTGTTTCGTGTTAGTATCTGAACAAAAAAGATATACATGTAGATTTATATATCTAAATAAATTATAAAGTTTTTTTTTAAATAATTTGTTCAAATTTTAATTAAATTAAAATACATAATGTTTGTTATATTATTAATCATGCTTATCTTATATTGTTATGATTTGGACATACTGGATATACTGGAATTATTAATCATTACATTCTCTTTTTTCATGTATTAATATTAAAACACAAGCGTATCACATTTAATAGGACACATGATAGTTATTCTTTTAATTTTTTAAAATTAAACATGAAAATATGTAAAAGATATCTGAAATTTTATTTAATTTTAGTTTATATTATAAAGAAAA
>NW_017259490.1:4457454-4460160 GCF_001594045.1 Atta colombica | reverse complement strand
AAGGGAGACAGAAAATTTTTATTTTGATTTTTTATAATATAATAATAAAATATTTTTATAATAATAAAATATTTTTATAATAATAAAATAAGATAAATTCTGTAATGTAAATTTTAATATTATAGATTACATGGTCTAGTGACGGCGCGTCAATTGGATAAGCAAACAATGTCATCGTTGGAAAAGCGAATTGCAGAAGAGCGAAAGCAACGTAACATATGCGAAGCATCCTTGCTCTCCGAACGAAGGGCACGACGAGCTGCCGAAGAAGCGCGCTCTGCAATTCCACCACCACCACCTCCGCTTATCAGGCAAGAATGCACTGACGCGTGTAAAAATCGAAGATCTCAAATGGAACAGGACCTTAAAAATTTGCGCCGAGAACTCAAATTGAAGGAAGAAAGGTAAGAATATAAATTTGTTAGCATGAAAGTATAAAATTATTTTAGATTATAAATGGCACAATGTAAAATAAACGGAATGCAAATATCGTATATTATACGTTGATTCAGATGTAATGTATTGGAAAATGATGCCGCGCGTTGTAAAGAGAACCACAGAGAGTGTGAAATTCTACTCCCTGCACTCAATGCGCTGCAAGATAAAAACGCACATTTGGAAAACAGCTTGAGCGCAGAAACGCGTATAAAACTTGATCTGTTTTCGGCTCTCGGCGAAGTTAAGCGGCAATTAGAAATTCGAGAAAGTAAGTTATTGAAACTATGTTTCATTTGTGTTGTTTCATACATTTTTCATATATTTTTTTTCGTATATTTCTATTTTCTTAATATTTGTAATCTATGATTGAAGAGCGGATAAATATTTATTAAAAATAATAGAAACACATATATTATACATATATTACATATGATCGTTGCATTAGCAACAATATATCATATTTTCTGTTAAATCAGGCTTAATCAGATCTCAAGAGAAAGAAATCGAAATGTTGAAAACAAAAATAGCGCAAGATTTAGCTGTGATGCCACAAGATACATTTGGTCCAGCGCCAACCTGTGCGACGTCCAAGCTTCGTTTAAATAGTGAAGTGAGAGTAGCAGGAACAAAAATACGTTCGAATGAAAGTCCCTGTCCGGGGTGTACCGTGTCAAATTTGGATCCGAATGCGACAGCGTACACGCCTAAAAGTTCCCTTATAGCATCAACTGAAGCTTAAGGAATCACAATTCTCTCATCAGAAACCTGATAGTAGGATACATCAACTACAAAGAATGTTTCAAGTTTCTTCGTGGAAATATCACTATTTGATTCACAAGTATGCAAAATACGGATTTATCGATCAACTGCTGAATCTTTTCTGCATCATCTTCTTTAAGACAACACATATTTTTATTATATACGGATCCTCCTGATGTAAACAAAACCTGGAAGTCTTCCATGAGAAACTTCGCGAAACATGTTTTGTATCATGTCTTGTCGTTTTGAAAAAGAAATGGAACCGTTGACATTACTTATGATCACGCGACGCGGCACTGATTTCTAGAATGTCAAGGAAATCCAGTAACAATCTTAATTTGTAACGTTTATGCTGTAGATTGATCTTACGGATATATAACGATTCGTGAACTCAGTGAATCGTAACTATCTCTTTTCACATGCATAAATATCGATAATAATGTCTAACAATTTAAAAAATCAGTGTATCTCACCGTTAGTTTATTTGTAAGTAAAATATATTTTATATTCTACAAGAATACTTCTTTCTCTCGAAAAGAGTTTGTCTTATACATTTGTCATGCTGAACGTTATAATGTAGTTTTTTATATATTTTTTTAACTATTTCAGAACATGATTTGACATTTCAAATCGATCTTTATGTAAGGTAGGAGAAAAGTGCTAAGAGATATTTTTTTTATTAGCAAAATCACAAAAGGATATGTTGAAAAAGTTAATATCCGTATTATGATCTTCCTGCAGTATGCCTAAACATACGATGACTTGTCAAAGATGCATTCTTATTCAAGTCATATAACTGAAGCTAGTCCATCATACAAACTATTTAAATATCACTGGCATATCAAGCCATTTTACGTTATGCGATCATCATACAGAAACAGCCATTGACAACATAGAAAGAAATATGAGCATTATCCAAGAAGGATCAAAGTAAATGTCACGACGCCAAATTTGTTTTAAATAATTCTAATGTCCATACGATGATACTCTTACATGCACACAGAGCGCGTATTTGTGTTTTTAAATTTTCATACTTTTAGTTTAATATTTTTGTTTTATGTATTGGCTTTCAAAACGGCATAAAGTAGCCATTACATTTTTCATGTGTGGAAAAAATAATATAAATTTCAATGTGATAAGAACGATTGATTCGTAAAACGTTACTAACAAAAAGATGTGATGGCTAACTTGATTTAATTTAAAAAAAGCTTGGCATTCATATTATGATCATGCTGGTATGTGAGACTATGTAATGCCATATATTTGGTTAAAACAGAAAAAAAACAGAGTTTAAATGCAAAATGATAATTTTATTAAAAGTACAAAGATAGAAAAAATTTATTTTCATATTGAAATCACTTTATTTAAATAAGAAGAATATTTATTTCATTATTTAGCATTGAAAAAATTGATAAACTACATTGTGACTAGATATAAATGTGGATAAAGTTCTTTTTTCTTATGTGACGTCCATTAATATAATTCCAGAGTTAAAAAAAAGAAGTTTTG
>NW_017259490.1:4454628-4457354 GCF_001594045.1 Atta colombica | reverse complement strand
TTATATGAATATAATTATATAGACATATATATATATATACACTTATAAGTACATACATATACATATGCATATATGTATACAAATTACATGACTTGGACAAAAGCTTTATGGTACCATTATGAAGGTGTGGTACATAATGTTTACATGAGAGATCTGTTTATTCTTATAAAAATATAATAATTGTATATGGCGTATATCTCGATTATTTTAAATATTCGCGAAAATAAAGCGATCATATCAGTCTATCGATTCACAAATTACGCTATTTAAGTGGATGCTATAATTCTGATTTCTTTAGGTTTATGTACCTTCACCTTGAAAAATTGATAAAAATTGTTACTTTTAATTTTAATTGGCTCATGTGGAGTATTTGGAAGACTTGTTTAAGAGCATACAATGGCATTACGAATGATTAATCAATAATGATCAAAAATTGTGTGTGTGTGTGTGTGTGTGTGTGTGTGTGTGTGTGTGTGTGCGCGTGTATGTGTGCGTGCGTGCGCGTGTGTGTGTGCGTATGTGTGTGAAATTGATTGAATAATTAATCGACATTAATAAAGTTGGCGTTTTTATTCTATTCGCAAGAAAGCCAGTACTTGCTTCATTACGTTGCAAATATTGTGTAAACTTGTTAACTATTACAAGGTCATTCTTCCATAATTGTACATACAAAGCACTGTCATGACAATTTACTTATGGACACTAGTAGTGGATCATGACCAACTAGTCAAGCGAAGGAGGAAGTTCTACAAGCACGAATATAATAGATATCCAACATTCAAACTTTTCGCCTTTTATGAAAAGAAGAATACAGAACCCTCTCACTTTACTAAGATTTAGCATTTGGACTCATTGGATAATGTGAATTGTGATGAGTCCACGATTTCCCGGATGATCCACATAAAGGACGACGTTGTAAAGGCTTTCCTGCACAATGTGTATATTATTAAATTTTGAATTTGTCTTCAAAAAGAGCAGTGCGAGTTTGTTATAAGGAAGTTACGTAGAAGTTTTCTAATTTGCATATAATTAGTAACGTGTATATCGTGTACTTTTAAGTGCATGAAATAACTCGGATGGTTGCTAGTTTATTGGGGAAAGAAATGATAAAATATGTGCATTTCTATTTCCGAATTGTCCCAGTGTCGAAGATATTACTTATACTTAACTTTGATCTTGCGAATAAAATTGATAAGTTTCGATTTCGATTGCGTTTGCTTACACTTTGCACATAACGTAGCGAAGACGATATAAACATGTAAATAAATATTTACCGGAAAGGAATTTTGATACCGCTTCGTAAACGCATCGGTGTAATTGTTGGGGCACTTGCGTGGCATAGTTATTTTGCTATTAAAGAAAAATCAATTTTCATTACAGTGATTAAGATAAATCTGCCGATTTAATTTGGACAACGAGATTTAACTGACAGGCTTGTTAGCAAAGGAAAAAAAAATAAAGTTTAAAAGGTTAATGATTTGTAAAAAGAAATATCGATTAGTATTGTGAATACGTGTACCTGACCAAGGGCTTTTTTGAAAAATATCGCAATCGAAAATACTATAGTAAGTACATGTTACATCTATTATAGATTTTTGTATGCGATATAGATTCAAAAACATGAGCCCAGGACGTGTGCTGTAATGGTTCTTTTTCCTTTTCTTTTTTTTTCCATTTTTTTTGGGCTAATTTACTTATCTTGGATTTAATTCCAGAGAGAAGGCTGGCTTGATAAGCAATTAATATTATGCGAGATAATGTCGTATACATTGAGTTATTGTGATATACATAAAGAAAAATAGACGCACGCAATACATATTCACACTGATACACATTTACATAATCATCATATGTAAATATACATTCGCTTTACATATTTATTTGTGTATACTCGTACATCGCATGCACATGCGGTTGCCTACGTGTATACACATACATATATGTGTATAATTATTTTAGTTACTACATAACGTTCTCTTATCATAATAAATTAATAATGAAATAATTAATCGATCGCTAATAGGTAAGTTTCCTATTTCCAAATGCATTGTTTCACTTCGCGCGACAAGAGGAAGACGTGTGTAACAAAGTACTTAATTTTTATGTTCGATTTTGTTCGGCATTCTTCTTGGACGTGTGTGTGAGAGCGAGAGCGAAAGAGAGAAAGATTAGAGACATGCACAAAAGAAGATTCAGGTACTTTTTGTAATATCTGCTTCCTGAATAATTTATAAGTTCTCTGATATTATATAACTAATTTATTAAGTTGGCGAATTGACAATAAAAAGCTTTTTCGTTTTATAACATTTTTGGCATCTCGAATCTGACCTCAATTATAATGGGAAAAGTATCTCGCGGACGCCTTTTTTTCTTTCTTTTTTTTTTTACATATTAGTTATCAACGTCTTGCGCTTCCACAAACACATGCGTACTTATACTTATTGTCATTGCGTAGCAATTAAGTTATATACTCGCGAGCGACGAGTATAGCATATTAAATACAGCAACACCGCTATTGATCTCATATATTGCGCGACCGTACACGCAAATGCCCTTATTAACGATTTATTATAAAACCGATATGCTGGATATCTCGTAGAGTGAAATTTATAAAATATATTTTAATCATCTTCTTTTGGAGATAAAACAAATCAAGCAAGTGACATTACGCCTAACTGGAGAGAATCACGTACGTTTCAATCTGCTGCATATTATGATATATGTAC
>NW_017259490.1:4443635-4454528 GCF_001594045.1 Atta colombica | reverse complement strand
ATATATATATATATATGTATATATATCTATAAAACATAAATAAGGCAGTGAGTTTAAAAAGAAAAATCATAAGAATCTGGCTAAGAGAACTTTTACGATTATAATTTTACGATTGATCGTAAAACTCACCAAGTATGAATCAGATATATACGACACTATCATACATGCGTTTCTACCGTTAATTCGTAACCAAGCTTTGAGAAATCCTGTTTCGAACGATGGCACTTCTAGCCAATACCACAATAATCTTATATTTATAATGATCCTTCTGCATATTTTCTGTCTATCGGTCATACATAATATATTTAACTTTTGTTTTCATATTAAAATACATGCTTTATAAATTTTCCTTTCATCCTTTCGAGATCATACTTCTAATTTCCTATTAAATATAATTGTATGTATGTAAATATAACAAAACATTGAGATTCCTCTTCTTGCAATATCCTAATATTACGAATTAGAAGAGAGAGATACGATTTATAACAACTTAGTTATATAGAAATCCATACTGTTCTGCCTTTTTCTCTCATTTGTTGTTCCAAAAAAAAAAAGGGAAAATTCTAAAGCCGTATAAAATAAATAAAATTGTTTGCTGGGAAAGAAACATGTGCACATCTAAGAATTATTTTTTTATTATTTTCGAATATACAAATATTCAAATGATATATAATTATGCAAGATTTCTAAAACATAAGGAAGCAGAGAGATTATCGATGATATTAATAATGGATAATTTTATTGTATATCATGCTACAAATAATCTCCACAGCAATATTTATTAAAATAACATTGTAAAAACTGATATATATTGCATATAGTTTATACATCAATAACTACAGTGATATTAAAATTCTTTCTAGTGCACTGTGATATGATTAATAACATTGTATTTTTATATTGTACGATTTTATTCGATGCATGTTTACAAATATTAAACTTTCTTTTCCTCGGTGATTAAAAACAAGAAGAGGAATTTCCATGATTTATGTGAATCGTTTATATTGATGCTGACACTGGCGACACCATCCGACATTTTTGATTTTTTTTAATAAACGTTATTTTTAATGAAAATAAACGAGTTCTTGTAGATTTGGTTGTAGAAACAACAGTTAAACTTGTTTCTACTAGAAATCAATCTTGTGAGTAACATCGATTCGATCGATGATCCCTTTTTTATAAACGGAATAAAATGCATTCAATGTAAGCAACTACAGAGCAATATAAAAAGCAAGCATAGCTGACAATATCATACAGAACGCAGCAATATAAAATTTAATTTTCACACATTTTATGTTACAATCAAAGCACAATTATACTTACAGGTTCCTATTATATTGAATATATAGTATTGAAAACGATGGTTTTTACTTTGCTCTTAGATACAAAAGTGAATGATTATCGCAAATCTAAAGAAATCTGTATTACGCAACGCGATTGTGACCAAATTTTTAATAAATCAAGAATGCATACACAGATATATGTACGTACGTATGTATATGTATATAAGTTTCTTTTCTCATGTTCCAGAAATACTTTACTCTCTACTAAATGTGTCAATGCATCGTATACAAATACAATCGAATAAAAAGGTTTAAAAGCGACAAGAGAAATTATAAGTAATGAAATATATTTATTGTTTTCGCCCTTACCAATCTATATTACATTACATCTTATACAATCTATTTTTATGTAAATTTTTCTCGTGTTAATGTAATAAAAGGTTATCTACAATTAGAGCAATATGGTGCAGTAAGCCATAAGAAATCAATTAATCACAATTAAATGTGAAGTCAATTTCTTACTAATCAATTTCTTATTAGTTTACTGTATAATATTATCCCTATTATAGATGAACACAACATTTGATTTTGGAATTATGTATTATGTTTTATCATGTCAATTTTTAATCATCTTTGATTTTCAAAATTTGTTTCTTCATTGCAGTTATATTGCAACAGAACTTATATAAGAGAAATTATATAATTTTTTTTATTTAAATGAATAACGCGCATACTTTGTTTTTATTTAAATTCAATAAATGGTTATAATAAAAATATATAAAAACTTAAAATTTTATAATTGAATGTAAAATAAATTCTTTTTCAAAATAAATACTGTCGTATTTTTTTTGATTCATTTATGTAAAATATATGTGTCTCTCTTTTTAAGAAATGATTGTGTAAAAAATAAGTATTCTTCAGTCTTACATCTTTTTTACTGTTTTTAACTATAAGTAATTTAAGATATGATTCTAATATATTTTATTCATACGAAGATGATGCTATTTCTACAGAAAACGTTTCTGATTAATAACATTGCATGTTTTGTGATTGTCTTTTCGTATTTTTAAACAGTAAACAGAATATATATCAATTTCTTATTGAATACAAACGTAAAATATAACTTACGTTTTCTCGAAGTAAAGCAGTCTTATTTACACTATATTTACAGTCTCTTGTGTTTTACACATTGATGTTTGTAAAACTCCATGCGATTTAAACTTTTCATAAAGTGGACTTCCTTTAAACACAACATACGAAAGTATTGCTTTCGTGTAATAGTCCGACATTAGTTCCAAATTTCTTATAACTGTTGATAAAAGATGCGCTTTTTCCACATATATTCCTACATGAAAAAATAATATACTGTAAGTTAAAATATCCATTCTAAAATTACTCATAAAATAATATATACATATCTGTTATTTTTATAATCCTCTACCTGGTGCCTCAAACATAAGATAGCAGAAATGCACATGTAGATAATAGTATGATGGCTGATAATGGAAATATATTCTGAGCTGAGACACAGGTATGTTAAACTTTTTACTAATCGCTGCCGTTCCAGCATCTCGTATATTTTTTAATAAAGGAAGATGAGACCCATTCAACTCTCGCAATGATCTTATTTTTTTAAATGGCAATGCCAATAACTTCAATGTATCCATCTGTCTATCCCATTTAAAATCTGTTACTAATACAAAACCATTATCCCTGTCAGGGTCCTCGTAAATAATACTTTCTTGTTCAGCTTTATGCTCCAAAATATTAGTAATCCACTGAAAAAGAGAAAGAAACAATATAGAAATAAAATATGCTTTCTATTTAAATAATCTTCAAAATTATGTCAAATCAATGTTAATTTTAAATAAACTATACCTCCAAACTCAGACTCATTGACTCAATGTAAGGGAGAGTGACCTGCTGATAAAGTTCATAGGTTTCATCTATCACATACAATTCTTGTCTTTTATATTTATCGATGTGTGTTTGAGAAGCAGGATATATCACAGTCACGTGTAAACCTTGAAAAATAAAATTTATTACTTTATAAAATAACAACTAATCCATTAAAATACATGAAAAATCGATAGATTAATATACCATTATTTTCCTTGATTGGAAAACAATTGTAATTTTTATAGACATCATTGGTGAATATCTTTCGAAAGATCGTCTTTCCATCGAAGAAATCTTTCTCCAAGACCATCTTGTCATGAGGAAAACTCTTTTGCTCAAGCAGAACGACTGCCTGACCCTCACGATTCTCGAATGTCCCTTCCATGCATATCAACTTTCGAGCACAGTTATTCTGCAACACTCTAGTCACTTTGAAATCTGATAGATTCAGTTCTGTCTCACTCGTGTCATTCTCGTCAAAATTTTTCTCAATTACGTCGCTGCTTCCGTCATCCAATTTGATTTTCTTCACTGGTGAATAATCTCCGTCGTTTGTGCTTGCACATTTCTCCGCCATACTTGTTACTTTAATATAAAAAAAATCTAAAAATAGAATGAAGAACTGTATTAGATGCGAGACATTGACGTAAACATTAGTCTTTTGCAGTAATATAGAAAGATTAAGATATGTAAGGAGTTTTTCTTTACACTATCGTTGTATATGCAAAAAGCTTTTTACCAGTGATCGTAAGAAAATCCGCTGTTCCTTTTTTTTCTCTTATAAATCCTTCTTTTGGTACAGTGATTTAATAAATACTTGTTATTGTTCAATCTTTGTTACAATTTTCTTAATCGTGAATGAGATTAGATAGACCGATAGATAAAATTGGCAGGTATTGCGATGATTCTACTCGACAAGACTTTGCACGTGCTTCTTTTAATAAAAGTTCCATAAATGAACCGATGTAAACACTGGTAAGCACAATAATCGATTATCAATAATAGAAGTCGAAAGAAATTGGAGGAACGAGAAATAATAATCATAATAACTAGGCCGGTATACGACCTATGAGAATGCAATCTGTAGATATGAACAGAGAAACAATTCCCTTTAGGTTTGTTCTTTGTATATATTGAACACTATTTTTCACTTTTCTCTCTTTCTCTTCAATGAATTACTATCTATTTTAAACGCAAAAAAAAAAAATACTAAATAATGTTGATCAAAAATTTGTTTCCTCTAGCTTCCATTTCTTCCTATTTCATAGGTCTGTTCTTTTTAATTGAATATTTTTCAAAGTTCAGTGCATATTCTTTTTTTTCTCTAATGTGAAAAGAAAAAAGTCTGTTTTTTTGGCTGAACTCCTGCACAGTTTCTTTTTTTCCTTTTATAATTTGTTCCTTTTTCCCCTCAATAATAAAAAGAAAAAAAGGTTTCTTCTTTTCAATTTAATTTCTTGCATAGTTCTTTATTTTTCTCTACAATGTGAAAAGAAAAACGAGAGAAAATAAATTTAAAGTTCTATAATAGAGCCGGTATTCATAGTCGGATCTATTAAGAAAATTAACCAACTAGAGTCCTTTATTTTACAAAGAAGGAAATAAAGGACTTTGATTAGTTCATTTTCTTATACCTCATGTGCAAGAGTCTGTGTTGTCCACTTATATTTATGACTTTCTAGCGTTTTCTCTTAGCTGCACTATCGTTCATTAGTGCAACACTCATAGCTCCGGCACACTAATGCGATGTTCGTCGCACGTGACACGCGATATCCAATGACAATATACCTTTAGAAGAGAATAGAATGAGAATATCGGTAAAGCTGTACACTCATTGGATATTGCGCGAACATCGCATTAGTGTGCCGGAGCCATGAGTGTTGCACTAATGGGCGATAGTGCAGCTAAGAGAAAACGCTATAAAAAAAAAATAAAGATTATAAATATAAGATTACATGGAACGCGGTACGCGATACGCGATACAGAAATGAACTAGATAACTATAGAAATCGCACAAACCGTGCCGTTTGTTTTTTTTCTCTTCTATTACACGTAGCGCGGTAAAGGACTCCGTATAATAAAAGGAACAGAGAATAAGAATTTCATGTGAAATACACAATTTCTGAGAGGTTGAAATTCTTAAGGCTCCTGCATATTGGACGCGAAAATGTTTGTCGCGCGGCAAAATGTGATGCGATAGCCAATAAGATTACAGCTCCTAACATGTTCATTGGTTACCGCGTCTCATTTTGTCACTATGTCCAATGAGTACATACAACTTTACCGATATTTTCATTCTAAAGATTTATTTTCATTGGATATCGCGTTGGTGTGCCGAGCCATAAACGGTACGAGCTAGTAACAAATAAATTTTAATATGAATTTTTTTAAATATATTAACTTATTTCTATGCTAAACACGCTTAAATATTCATATATAATTATATATGAAATATATCCATACATATTCATACATCCTCTATTATTATCTAAAATTACTTTTTAGTATAATAAAACTAATAAAAATAATAATGTGAAAATATAAAAAATAATTGAAGGGATAATTTTCGCATTATTTGTTTTAGAACAAAACAAGTTCGAAAAAAATGTAAAAAAAATTGCTCATACATAATTTTATATATAATTATACATAAAAATTTTTTTTCATTTCATTAAACTTGATTTTTTTCTAAAACAAATAGTACGAAAATCATCTTTTTAATTATTTTTAATGTTTTCACATCACTATTATTATTTCTATTACACTAAAAAATAATTTTATAAAAGAAAAAAGGATATATGAACATGTATGGACATATTCCATATATAATTGTATATATTTATGAATATTCATGCGTGTTTATGTATATTCATGCAAAAAAATTGTCCGAGTACGTGTTTCGCGAGAAAAATTTGAGACTTTTTTTCGTAAAGTTATTCACGCTTGTAAGTTGTTATATCGAAACAATTTATAATCGTACAAAAAAAAAATATAATGGAGACCAATTTTAAAAATCTTAAATTGTTCTATGAATTATAGGTTACTTTATCATTTTCATATAAATAAATTATTTTTTCTATTTGTTTATAATTTTTATTAACATTTTTCATCATCAACTCACTAATTAACAAATTTTATTGAGAGTACAAATTAGTTCGGTCCGTTCAAAAATGTATTTATTTCAAAACAAAATGAATGAACAGATCAATTAAAGTATTGTCCATCGCTGTTTACTACTTTTTTCTATCTCTCAGGCAATTTTCGAATTCCATCTCGAAAAATGACTCGTCTTTGGAGGTGATCCAATTTTGGGGCCAATTTTCGATTTCTGTGAAAGAAATGAACCGGTGACTTGCTGCATCCTTCGGAACAATCAGTAATTAGAAGGAGCAATGTCCGGAGAATACGGCGAGTGGTGCGATAAAAACATCCCATTTGAGCATTTCCAAATATTTTTTTACGACTTTAGCGACATGAGGCCGAGTGTTGTTATGAAGAAGAATAATTTTATCATGTCTTTGTTCGTATTTTGGCCGTTTTTTTCACAATGCATAAACGAATTGTAGTCGATACCGATCGCCCGTAATGGAATCGCCAGATTTCAGCAGTTCATAGTAAACAAGACCCTTTTGATCCCACCAGATACAGAGCATGATCTTCGAACCATGAATGTTCGCAAGTGAAAAATCGCCTTTCAACGTCTCTCGGTTTCAGTTCATAATTTCCTTATTTTTGAATCATTCTCATGGCTCTCAATCATACAGAAACGGCTTGTTGAGTTACCCCCAATGATTCTGCAAGCTCCTCTTGCGTTTGACTCTGATCTTCTTCGAGTAATGCCTCTAATTCTTTCTCTTCGAATTTTTTTGGCTGTCCAGAGCGAGGCTTGTCTTCAACGCTGAAATCTCCATCCTTGAAATGTCGAAAACATTCCCTACATTTTTATCAATTGGAGTAGTGTCACCATAAACTTCAACAAGCATTCAATGGACTTCAGCCGCACTTTTCTTCCAATTAAAGCAGAAAATCAAAACCTCCCGCAAATGCTGCTTAGTTAACATAAAATTCGACATTTCAAACACAGTAAAAATCAAGGTTTTTGTACGAAACTCAAAGCGATAAACTGAATATTATTAGCAGATGTTTAACCTTTCTGAAACCGCCAAAATCAGCTGTCACTATGAATCATTCACAACAGCTGGAGCTATTTTTAGGGAAACGGACCGAACTTTGTACTCCCAATATAAAAATCATTATACATTTCCTTCAATTATGCGAAGTAACTCTGAAAATTTCAAAATGGAACTCGAATGAACTGTACAGTTAAAAAATTCTATGTGATGGCGCATACGTATGCGAAACCACGTCGTTACATAATAGAATTTTTTTAACTATACAATCCATTCAAATGTTTCATTATCAACTTAGCGATGCAGATGCGTGGATATATCGTGCGAATTTCTAGTTTGGGCGCATCGAGAAAAAGGCGATATATTTCTAATATTTTCATATAATAAAAATAAAATCTTGTTTTCAACATCTTTAATATCAAACATGTTTGATGTCAAACGATGTTATTCACACAATGTTATTCACACATTTGTTTTATATCGTTAAATAATTTCTCATAAAGTTAAGAACTAGTTATATTGATATACATCTTTATGAAACTAATATTATCTGCAGTTTCTTACTCTTAAAATGTTTTTCTTTAAATTCTTTCATGCTGACGCATGACGCTCATTTTAGCGTCAAAATAGATTATGTAATAAAAATTGACGAAAATCAAGCAATTTTAATTACGATTTATTTTGATGCTAAAAATGAGCGTCACATAAAAAAATTTAATTACTTAATTAATTTTAACAATCACATGACTTTCTGCTTTTCTAAGTGCCGCTCGTCTTTAATTCAGTATTTCATCGGTGATATAATATTTCTACCTATAATATTCTAAAGTTTGTGTATAGTAGATAACGCGGTGAATTTTTCTTTAAAAAAGGAGTTCGTTGTAATACATTTGTCTAATATATTTTGTTCTCTCTTCATTATATGCCTCATGTTTTAATTTGTTAATTTACATCAATTAAGACCGAATTTGAATATACCTGCCATGAAAAGACGTGACGTAATCATCTCGTCGGTAAAATCAGTCATTGTAACGCTACTTACCGACCACAAGGTACGTCACGAGCCGGCATATTTTTGTGCTCGAAGGTATCTTACGTTCAAGGTAAAAATATGGATTCTTTCGTAATAGTTCGAAGGAATCTGTACGGTGCTTAAAGTGATCAATTCGGGAGCGAGGTGTTGATTTCTGATTCGCCCTGTTGCGACCTTTGCTGCAACGTAAAGAGCATCAACCGTCTGAACAAAATCTCAAGCGATGCTGCAAGTGGACGATAGAAAGGTAAATTTCGAACTCTCTGAAGTATTTCTCTTGTCTATATTACCCGTCATTTATCCTTCCTGTTATCGCGCGTCTCTCCACTCTTTTACATATTCTTGTGTCACATAATTGTTTCTTATTTGTTTTTTACTTATTAAGGGCAGACCTTAACAAGACTTTGACAAAGTTATAAAAAGTAGCAATGTTTCATCTGGCATCTGTTCTCCAAACAAATGACGAAATCTTCTGATTTTCCTTGTGCTGATTTCGCTTCCGGCTACCGAATACATCCCTGTGGATTTGTATTGAGGTTATGCTCGATGTTTTAGCTGGCATTTTAACGCAGTTGAAACTTATCTTGCGATGATGTATCTCTGTTATCTTGAGATGACCTAGAACTCAAGTCCGATTCACTTATGTCCGTTTCCTATCAATGTAGTTTAATTTTAATCTTAGTTCGACTAAGTCTATCTTTTTCTAGTTCCGAGAATTAGAAAAAATAAAGAAAGTTAACTAAGATTAAAGTTAATATACATTAATACGAAACGGACATTAATTAGCGATTAATTTATCGAATAATAACAATAGGATGAGTATAATGACTCAATTATTATGTAATATTATTTCCAGCGTAAGTAAATCTATTAATTTTTTATTTCTATGGAAATAAGAAAGATTAAAAACGAAAACTTTTATGATCGCAGATTTTGCTTGGAACAATTAAGGCCCGGTTCTACCAATATAAAAGCAACTTTAATTTACTGTTCATCTTTTTCTAATTCTTGTAATTATAAAAATATAGAATAAGTTAAAAATCTGGGATCGCAACTTAAACGAGTGATTCTCGTAAATTTCTCTTTTGTAAATGCAATATCGGAAGATTTTTTACACGACATCTTATCCTTTACATTAAAAAAAGCATATACAAAAGATCAAAAAACGCGCAATTCATTACAGGTTTAGTTATTTAAATCATGAGATAGCTTTAATTTTAATCGGAAAATTTTACATTTTTTTTATATGACTAATGATATAATAATTATTTAAATGTTTGCAGAGATATTTTTTATAAATTTACAAGTCAATAACTTCACAAAATTATTTCACATTTTTTTCGCGACATGCGAATCTTATCTTTGTCTGTAGGTAGATTAGCAAATTAAAAAAAAAAAATAAAATGATGTTTCAAAGGTTGTTTGTCGAATGTCTTATAGATTGTAAGTATTATATTAATAAAGTCATTTAAAGAGAAAACATGTAAAATATTAGCTTACTTTCAATGGTATGTGCAAATTAGTACAAATTTATGTTAATTTTTGCCCTTATGTTGTTTTTTTAATGGTCATGCCAGTTTAAATATTAAACTGGTAGCGCCACTGCTTTTTTGAAAATGACATGATGTAGAATTGTTTTTGGCAGTGCAAAATAATACAAATTCAATCCTATTGATTTCTGATTATTTTTCTTTTTTTCTTTTATTTTGAATTAATCCTGCCAACTTAATATTAAGCTAGCACTGCCACGATTTTTTTCGAAATAGCACACGATACAAAATTATCATAATAGTACAATTTAATACAAAACGAGTACTAAAAATTTCGATAAGTTCGATTTGATTCTGCTGATTTGGTCCTGCTAGCTTTATAGAGCTGAAAATTTTTATGTAATGTATGTATGTACATACATACACACGACATACAAAAAATTTTTATTTTTTGCTTTAGGGAAAAAGTTAGATGATCACTCAAGTTCAACTAATTGGCTGAATCGATCGATTTCGGGACGATTTTTTTTTTTCACGGCAGTTTTTTTTCGCATTTAATCATTGACATTACACATAATTAAGTTCGTCTTTTCAACAAATTCGCCATTTATTCCGGACTCATAGATAAAGTCGTATATTTATACAGTGTATGTATATTTATACGTTATCGTATAGATATGCATACATTGTAAAAAATAAATTAATTTTAACTTAAAGACATACAGTAGACTTTTTGAAACATGCAAAAATGTTAAAATGAACATTTTTTTGTTAATTTTAACATTTTTACATCAGAAAGCCTACTGTGTCTTTAAATTAAAATTAACATTTTATTTTTTATAGTGTATGACTATCTTTTTCATGTACTTGAAACGCATAATACCTGATAAATAATTTATGGCACAAATTCGTTAAATATATTTTATTTATATGATGAACATTTCTCGCAATTACGAGTTAAAAACGCAAAATATGCAGAGTAATGAAAAAAAAAAAAAACATAAAAGAATATATAATTTTTCTCATCATTATATTATCGTTAATACGAAACGTATTGG
>NW_017259490.1:4442474-4443535 GCF_001594045.1 Atta colombica | reverse complement strand
TATATATATATATATCTCCTATGAAATCGGGCATTTTTACTCAAGCCAGCGAATTGCGAGCATTATCGAATAACCAAATCAAATTCTAAATAGGCTCAATTGATTTTCTTTGCCATTTCGGATATAATAAATAATTTGTTTTTCGAACTAGTGTGTAATTTCAAGTAACGTGTCTAAATACATCGATTCTTCTTATTCTTAAATAGCTTTCTAATTCCTCTAGAAAAGTCAGTACCAAACACGTCTTGTATAGATAGCAGAGTCTGGCCACGGGAATTTTGTCAAAACAAGTGTTAGAAAAAAGCGTGTGCGTGCGTGCATATGTGTGTGTGTGTGTGTGTGTGTGTGTGTGTGTTTATACTATTATTTAATTGTATATGATACACAATGTAAATATTTCTTTTTAATTTGTATAACTATCTTACTTATTCTAATTTGAATTCTACTGAAGTTAACAAAAACGATAAGCCAATCAAAAGTTTGTTATTCCGCAGACAGACTCTGTTATAGAGAGTAGGTTTTGACGTTCATTCATGAGTATTATTTGTCCTTGTTTAACATTTGATAAATAATAAGGATATAATAAAGGTAAATAATTTTACGAGCGTCAAGTGAAATCCTTACGCATCTAGAATCCAATCCTGTATAAACAAAGAAGATTTCGCGCCCGAAAAGAGACGTCCCGTATCTTATTTGACCGGACGTCACGTGTGTGTACGCATTTACATCGTGTTTGGTGGAGCGCGCCTTGCCGCCGATCGTCGCACGCGCGATGTCACAGTCGCATTCCACGATCGTCAAGCGTCCGTTACGCCCGTACAAAGTGTTGCACATGGAGTACCTGTTGCAAGTAAGTGATAAACATCGCTGGCTTCCGTGCGCGGTCTCTCCACTGGTCTCGATCGCGGGAATTTCATTTTGGTCTTATTTAAGTTCGAAAGATTCTCGATTACTTTCCGACAAAAAAAAATTTCGCAGCCGAATTAGATCAATATTATATGTGCCCGTTTTTTGTCATACAATTTTTTCAAGTTTGTCGATTGACTAAGAACAAAGAGGTC
>NW_017259490.1:4433934-4442374 GCF_001594045.1 Atta colombica | reverse complement strand
AATATATATATATATATATATATATGTCGTTCGATAAAAAATGGACGCGTGTAATATTGGCCTTAAAATTCAAAAGATCATCAAATGTTTTCTCTTTCGTGAAAAGAACCTCGCATTTGAATCAAAATCGAAGAATTTTGGAGTCTTTCCTCACAGAAAGGATCTTAACGATCTCTTTGTGAGGAAAATGTTGACCTTCAATTGTTTGATTGTTGATAGAGTAAATCGAAGGAAACATCAAATGTTTGAAAAAAAAAATGTATTGCGAACTTCCAGGATATCCGGAATATATTTCTAAGAATCTATTTCTAAAAATATATTTCTAAGATTGATAAAGATTCGCAGATATGATTAGATAAAATATAAATAATTTGTAAATTCTTCGTATCGTAACGAGGATCTGAATGCGAGACTTTAAATCCTGATAAACCAGCTTCTGTTGTAGCTGTTTATGTTTATTGGAAAGCGAGTCTGATTGTGTTGATTGAAATTCTGGTTGAAAATATACAAATCAGAAATTTTCTGAATCTCTTATAATTCTAGTTTAAATAAGTAGAATTCTGCCTGATATAACTAAATATTACAATTCGTCTATTTTTAATCAGAAATAATCCTGTCAGAAACCAGTTGCTTGTAATTGTTTACTGAAAAATAGTTTGGTTACATCAATTGGAATTTTGGTTGAAAATGGACAAATCAAAAATTTTTTAAATCTATTATAATTCTAATTGAGATAATAAATAAGTAGAATTCTGCTTGATATGATAAAAATTTTCTGATTTCCAATTAGAAATTTTTCTCAATGTTCATTAGTGATATTTTTGCCATAAGCTGTTTCGCGCCTTGTTCTCCACGTGTGTGAGATAATGGCTATCTTTAGATATCTAATGAGATTAAGTCGTTACCTACATTTGACGTTCCCTCAGCCATCATAGAGATAACGAGGACATTTTGTTGAAAGAGATCATTTAAGGATCAGGCTCCTGATTCACAAACTTCGGGGATCTTCTTTTTCGTCACGGACTAAAAATTTCCACGAGTTTTTACGCAATGATTTATACAAGCACTATTCATACTAATCTGTCGTTATGTAAGCTAATGATGATAGGCAAATTCGACTCGAGCGCGCAGCGTCATTCTGGGATGTAATTGTGGTACCGATCTCATTGGCCTCGAGTCGATCTCGTGTCGCGTGCGACTTGTGTGCGGCTTATCTTTTCGCGGATTTCTGAAAGGCGATGATTGTTCCTGATTCATGCAATGAATTGTGTATAAAACGAAATGAAAAACAGTTCCACTAAATAAGAGAAATATCTGTATTTACGATCAAAGTCAAATATTAAAATAATAAGTCATTTTTTGAATAAAAATATATTTACTGCTGGTATTTATATTGAGTTCTTTAAATCTTAAGTTAAATATCTTAAGACATGCTAACTCTGTAATTCATTCATGCACTGAAAGAAAAGATTGGCTGCTACAATAATTTAAATGGTATAAAATATGACATATTGGTTGCTGTAACTAATTAAAAATACTATGTCATATTCAACCAATCTTTTTTTTTCAGTGTAACATCTTAAGACAGTCTTGAATACAAGAATCGATTATGAATACCAACCAATATGTGTTTTTTTAATAAATTTATCTCAGATAAATGACAGCGCGCCGATATTCGAGCTCGCAATGCAAAATGAAATTGTGTTGCAAGTGTGAAAGCAATATATCCGAGATAAATTTATTTAAAAATACAGATGTATTATTCCAACATCTGACTTTGACCGTAAATGGCTTATCTTATATCCGTTTCTACCAATATAGATTAACTTTAATCTCGGTTCAACTTACTCTTTATCTTTTTCTTATTCTTAAAACTAGAAAAAGATGAAGAGTTAGTTGAACCGAGATTAAAATTAAACTACTTAAAGTTAACTTGATTAAGAAACGGATATTGTTACGAATTTATATGATAGTTGATCCATGTTCTGGCTTAATATAAAAAAAGTTCTATTTTCAAAAGATAGAAAATCGCGAGAGAAATTTTCTCTCGTCATTATTTAAGTTTACGTAAGAAATGACAATTCTACTAATATTCATTTCTACTAATGTATAATAGATTAACTAATGTATAATAGATTAAATTTAATCTTGGTTTAACTTACTCTTTATTCTTTTCTAACTCTAAAAATTCTTCTAATTTTAAGAAATTTTTTTCTAATTCTAAGATTAGCTTTAACCTTCAACTACTAGTTATAAAAACTAGTTATAAAAACGAGCGTAATTCTAAGAATTAGAAAAAGAAAAGAGTCAGTTTTAAATCGAGATTAAAATTAATCTTATATTAGATTGGTAGAACCGAGGCTAACTGTAAGTCTTTCTGATCTCATTTTTCTCATTCGACAGTGATTTCACGTATCGTAAAGCATTCGCGATATATTCTTATAACAGATGCGGGATAACCGAGATAGAAATCGCGGGAATTATTCATTTTAGTTATGTCGCAAAATGGGTTCCAAGTGAATCGAAACCTAAATGTTATTCGTTAATAGTTGCGATAACGGTGCTTAAATTATGCTTATTATATTATTATTAATATTAATGGTTAATATTAATGGCTTAAATTATGTTCACATGATTATTATTAATAGCTCCGAAATCTCTTTTTTTCATGGTAATTTCCTATCTTTCTGATATTCCGAGTAATCGAACGTAATAATGACTATTTATTTTAACAGAGAGATAAAATTCATACGATGCATGTACTCCGTTCCTCGAAATTATCTTATCGCATGATTTTGTAAAAAGGTCAACGGGGAGGGAGGAGGAGGGGAGGATAGCGTTTGCTCAAGTATTAGTTATTGTTTCCTACACAAATTTAATGATTTTTAATGCTAATGTATAGAAAATAGGTTTAAACAAAGTGTCCGAAGTGTTTTCTGTGATAATTCTCACGCAAGTCCCGCGATAAGTCGCGAAATTCCTCTCACCATTGCGAAACTGACTTTACGCTCTTTTACATATGCAAGGTCGACAGTTGTGCGCTGTATTATTATCGCGGTACATATATTTGAAAATTAAATATTTAAATTGATGATTATATTATTCGTCCCGCACATTTTTTTTATGCTGGTCTCATTCACGAAGTAAAGAAGAAGTAGGGAAAAAGATAGGCGATATTTACAGTCCGTTTTATTTACTAAACTAAGTCACAAATAATGTCTTAAGATGATAATCTCTAATCTGTTCATGACATCTTAGATTATACTTAAAACGGTCTTAAGTATTATATAAGATCTCCGGCTATAAATATCAGCTTATGCCAATCCTATTTGATCTGAGAATATTACCTCAACTATAAATCAAATTAAATGAAATATCGCGAAATGTCGCTCATTTCGTTTAGTCTTTTTATTCTTTTTTTTTTCCGCAATAAACCGAGAATCTCCGGGTCAACTTGAACTCGAATTATCGTCTCGCAAGCGAGATCAACACGATCGCGACATTGGGTCAGGCTTAATGTTCTTAGATGAAAAAAAATTCACGGCAACTTTGAGAAAAAAGTTTTTTTCTAATTTTTATTGCCATTTACTTTACGGTTTTTTTTTATAATTTCATTGTCTTCTATATGTCAATCAGTTTAAAATTTTTTTTTATTTCTGTCAATATAAATTAACTTTGGTATCTTGATTAAACTTACTCTTTATCAATATACAATTAAAGCGCATATAGTTGGTTAAAATTACTCTTTATTTCATTTTTACTAGACTAGAAAAAGATAAGCAAGTTGAACCGAAATTAAAGCTATTCTACATTGGAAAAATAAATATAGATTAATTTACTTTTTGCCTTTTTCTGCATCTAAGAATTAGAAAAAAGACATTTAGTATTTTTTTTTCCTTTTTTAATCTCATATACAAATAATTATACAAATGTATAATTATATAAATGTATAATAACACGCTTCCGTATCTAACCGTAATCTGCAACACGTAAATGATAAAAAACAAATTACGAAATATCGCTTTAATTAATTGGAAAAAAATGAATCAAAAACGAACGGAATTTTTTTTTCTCTTCTTTCCTAAAATGCGAGCGAAATATATGTAACGTTAAAATTTGCCGATTCTCTATAGTAATTTTCATTTCTGGATTTATCGTTATCGCATTGCATCCATTTATTTTACTTTCTTTTGCATTCGCTATCTATTTGTTTGCCTTTTGAGAGACCTTTCCGAGCACGAACAACGCGATTGCTTTCGTGCGTTTTTCGAGAAGACAATGACGACGATTCACGATAATTCGTCGCATGTTAGAGAAAAAAAAACAGGAAGAAAAAAAGAAAAAACAGTCCTCGTTGGTGACGCTTGTTGATTACTACAGATTACAGTCAATTTTTACAAGATTGCGTTTCTACATGAGAATTTTGTTCCGACGAGGGAGATTTTATAACGAGAAACTTTTTGAGAAAGCGGTCAGACATATCCCGAGTCATTGCACGCGTATACACGATTTATTTATTTTTTCTACTTTTTTCTTGTATTTTTTTTTGTCGATTTATACGGCCGCGATCTTGAAAAGTTATCATGCGTAACATTTCGCCTTCGAATTGCGACAAACTTATAGGAGCGGATTGGGAGGATTTCGCGAAAAGAATAGGTAAAAAAAAAAGTTTCGATCTATAATACGGAGGAAACTCCACAGGCACGTGGTCATCAACGCAGCTCTTCAGATACACAGGCATTTCGCGAGCGTACGAAGAGAGATGCACGGGATGAACTGCAACGCGAGCTTGAGAAGTTGCAGGCAACCGCTCGCGAAAACAAGACGACGATATTCAGCCGGCAGTTCGCTGGATTCCAACATCTTTTCGAGCGATTCCTGCAGGAGGAGGGTCCGTCTTTAGAATGGGACCATATTCAGAAGCTGCCCGAAGATGCGGTGAGTGAAATTCGATCATGCAGAAACAGAAAGATTATGAGGAAATATCTTCCTCTTTTTTTTCTTTTAAATTTCTTTTAAATTTTTCTTTTAAATTGTGTAACAGCATACTTTTCAGTCAATTTTAATTAACAACTCGATATTGATAATTATCATCACTAATTATAATTAGTGAGTCGAGAACCGAAATTATTATGATGTTCTATGGAGAGTCTATGAAATTATCTTCTAAAAACGTTCTGTATTTTATTAGTGCTTTAATTGATGAATTCTATTAATAAATAATATAGAAATTTAATTAATTTTATAATTCCGAATTATGTTTTTTTCACAGGTCAAGAATTATAACTCCTTGCCATCACCAGAGACGAATGAGGTGAAGGAACTGCTGGATAAGTTGGTTGTCGTCAAGCTAAATGGTGGTCTTGGAACGAGCATGGGATGTCACGGACCGAAGTCCGTTATTGCTGTACGAAATGGACTTACGTTTCTTGATCTCACCGTTCAGCAGATTGAGGTATACAAATTATAACTTAGTTATTTTTATTATTTTCACTAATCACTATTAGTTTTAAGATTATAATATAATGTATAATAATTGTATGTATTTCTATTGTAACAGCATCTAAATAAAACGTATAACGCTAACGTGCCACTCATATTGATGAATTCGTTCAACACAGACGACGATACGCAACGCATAATTAGAAAGTACAAAGGAATTGATATAGACATTTATACTTTTAATCAGAGTTGTTATCCGCGTATAAATAGAGATTCTCTCCTTCCAATCGCTAAGCACTGCCAAGTCGATGAGGATATAGAAGCGTAAGAACGATTTTCATAAAATCACTGTTAACATTATTTTAACAGGTTCACGAAAAAAAATAATTTGTTAACAGGTGGTATCCACCCGGTCATGGAGACTTTTATGAAAGTTTCCTGAATTCTGGTCTGCTCAAAAAATTCATTCGTGAGGTAATAAAATGGCATTTTTCACGTCCATGTAAATAATGATACGATAATCAATTTTTAAAAAATTCGGATTTTTTGCAGGGCCGCGAATATTGTTTTATTTCTAACATAGATAATCTTGGTGCCACGGTAGACATAAAAATCTTGAAATCGTTGCTTAGTAAAAGCCCGGAACCACCTCTTGAATTTGTCATGGAAGTAACTGATAAAACGCGAGCGGACGTTAAGGTGCATTTCATGAGAATTGCAATTCGTCTGAAATAACGTGAGAGAAATTCTAATTATATATTTTATTTTATATATTTTATTTATAGGGTGGTACGCTTATAAAATACGAAGATAAACTTCGTCTCCTTGAAATAGCTCAAGTCCCCAAGGATCATATCGATGACTTTAAATCTGTTAAGACATTTAAATATTTCAATACCAACAACCTTTGGATTAAACTTAATGGTATGTGTATTTAAGATTGTCGTATAATTAATTATGTATGCCATATAATAAATATTAAATTTGTGTTTAATATATGTTGCTTCTTAAATAGCCATTGAGAGAGTACTTGAGCAGAAAGACTTGAATATGGAGATAATTGTAAACAATAAAACTTTTACCAATGGTCTAAATATAATACAACTTGAAACAGCTGTAGGAGCTGCTATGAAATCATTCGAAGGAAGTATTGGTAAGTGCTGAAAGAGATAACGCTTCTCTGATTTAACAAAATTGTTTTTTATTCTTTAATTTCTAGAATTCTTTATCTCAAAAAATCCTGCTTTATTTTAAATCGATTCTCTATACACAATTATATTTAATTAAAAATGTTTATTTGCTACAGGTATAAATGTGCCGCGCAGTAGATTCTTGCCGGTGAAAAAGACTTCTGATTTAATGCTTGTAATGAGTAATTTATACACGCTACGTAACGGATCTCTCGTAATGAGTCCTCAAAGAATGTTCCCCACAACGCCTCTCATCAAATTGGGAGATAATCATTTTTCAAAAGTCAGTAGGATTGACTCTTATTCCAATTTTTACTAATTCATACGAATTTTATCTTTAATTTTATCATATATATAGTAATATCCAGTTGTATCTTAGTCTCTTTTCTTTTTTTTTTACAGGTAAAAGAGTTTCTAACTAGATTTCCGACAATACCGGATCTCCTCGAGTTAGATCATTTAACAGTATCAGGTGATGTTACCTTTGGAAAAGGGGTAACACTGAAAGGCACCGTCATTATAATCGCCAATCACGGAGAACGCATAGATTTGCCTTCTGGAACTGTTTTAGAAAATAAAATTGTATCGGGTAATCTACGTATATTGGATCATTAAGTTGCAGCGGAAGGGCAAAGCATCTCGATTCGTCTCGTGGAGAGCATGTAAATGTCCGAGATAACAAGATTCGGCCTTTCAGCAATCGTGTCTTAGCTTAAATTAACTAGTCAAGCAATTCAAATGTATATATACATGTTATTTTATAGGGAAAGGGCAGAAAATATATTTCTATAAAAAAATTATTTTACTGAATTGTACATAAGAAATTATATAAGAATTTAATTATGAGATATCTAAGAGAAATTTATATAATATATGAAGTATATACTGTTGTAGGAATGGAAGCTTATATAAGACATATTATATTATTATATTATGAATAAATGCTCTTTCAAATTTTATTTATTTCTTTGATGAAAAACTCCTGATATACATTAAATAAATTTGCAATTTAAAAAGTAGAAGCTAAATGCATAATCTAATAAAAATTACATTCTCAATTTACAAAAATAAAAGAAATTAATTGTCGAATAAATGAGAAAATATTGAAAGTATCCTTTATTTTTCAAAGAAAATATTTTTATTCTATTCTTTCCCCTCCATCCCTCCTACTCGTAAGATTAGTGTCATCTAGCGATGCACGACGAATTTAATCAGTCGAAAACATCGTGACCGACGAGCTCGAAGTTCCGCAGTGCCTCACGATAGCCCGAACGAGTTAATGGAGGACAACGATGTGTTTCGATAAGATACGTGATCGGGAATTTATGTTCATCGCGTACGCGGAGTGAGTACGCGCATCCTTGTCTCCTATGTCCGTCATCCAGGAAGAACGATAATTGTCGCAGGTAACGAAGTTTTCGTCTACGCGAAAAGGGATCGAGAACGAGGGGAAACTATCAGGGAGGAAATGCGAATTCGTCTCAGCTTGCCAACGTCGCTAATCGCTATTTCCGGGCAATCCTAGCCACCCAACGGATGAGTAATTAGTTTAGCTTGACATGGATTGACTCCGTGAGTCGTCATAAGGAAATCGCTGACGCTGAGAATATTGGAATTCGAAGGCTACATTCGTTAATCCATCGTGTAATCGTGCTACCTTCATCGAGATTCTTGTTGGGATTATGGGCGCTTTTGAGTTTAACCTACCTTAACAATGTAACATATATTTTTATTTTAATACTAATTATATAGCAGTAAAACTGTGTTATTAATTGTCGAGATCAAAAGTGTTTCTACCTGTGTTCTCG
>NW_017259490.1:4421699-4433834 GCF_001594045.1 Atta colombica | reverse complement strand
GTGTGTGTGTGTGTGTGTGTGTGTGTGTGTGTGTGTGTGTGTGTGTGTGTGTATAATGTACACATGTATATGTTATATATTTCAAAGTATAGAAACTGAAAAAAATTCTTAATAAAAGTATAACAAAAAATATAATAAAATACGTTGAAAAGAAAAAAATAAAAAGATGGAGGAAGACAGATGGTGATAACTATAATAAAACAATGCAAGTAATACTGGAGTTGCTGCTACAAAAAATATTTCAATTTATCATCAAAATGGTCATTGTTTATCAGTATATCAGAAAAGTGCTTTTATTCTCTTAAATATAATATTTTTATGTAAAGCTGTTCATGTTATAAAATATTTTACAATTCATTTTAGAAACATTGCAGACATTCAATCAAATGGGGAAAGTCAAGAAAAGACCAGAGTTGCTGCACCGCAGTAAGTCGTGTAACATACTGCGTAATTTAATGCTAAGAGATTTTGGATTACACACAACGCATAAGACCAGCACACGCGAATTGGAACCGATAGCTGAGGCCAACTTTGTGTTGAGGGACCACAAGGAATTGGTACGCACTTACATACATATATGATTAACTAATGGATCTTTTTTTTTTGAAACTGAATTATTGGGTTGTTCAGAAAGTTCATGCCGATTAAAATTTAAATTTTAGTATACATTTATTAAATTAAAATTTTCTGCGTTTCAATTTTCCTTCACATCGGCACGAACTTTTTGGACAATATTATACATTTCTTATATTTAAAGTGAAAGATATAGAATATTTGACGAAAGCGAAAGTGAAAGTTTTAGTGTATTCTAATGCAGCAATATATGAAGAATAAACTTCATATAATAATTGTATACTTGTATAACCAAGTCCTGTTTACCTTGTTTATATTTTTAATTTATGAAATATATATAGTATAGTAATAAATCTTGTCTGATAATAAAAAAATGGTCTTTTATAACAATACTTTCGTTCTCCAATTTTATCAATTTCTAATAGCTAAATTAATAATGATATTTATTGTTACATATGTATATTACAGTGAGATATTAAGATATTACATGTTTATTTGCAGAAATGTGAATTACCTGGTGTTCCTAGAGCCACTTTTCTAATGGTTTTCAGTCCTGATGGGTAAGATACAATGAGCAAAATATAATTTGTTTTTTATTGTTATATCAGAAGATAATACTGATAAATTAAAGAAGAAAGTAATACATAATATGTGTGTGATAGCTAGTTTTATTGTATAATGCAATGAAGGAAATTAGAGGAAAAACATCAAATGAATTTCCTGACAATTTCAGGACTATGGTAGCTTCTACGCATGGGAATCACAATGTTTATATCACAGAAATTACGACAGGAAAGAATATTAGAATCTTATCCGGACATCCACGTACTCCCTGGTGCATAGCTTTTCACCCGTCTTCCAGTCAGATCTTAGCATCTGGCTGTCTAGGAGGTCAAGTTCGCGTATGGGATTTAAGTGTGAGTATCGCGTTTGGAATATTATATAATTATATAATTTATAATTTATTTCAGTATTAAATGACAATGCATTTAATGACTTGTAACCCAAATTTGTTCACGTAGGGTGGTAGCGAAATTTGGAATGCCGATAGCCATACCGTTATCGCTTCGCTTGCGTTCCATCCCTTTGAAAGATTGTTAGTTATAGCCACATATAATGAAATTCACTTCTGGGACTGGAGTAAATCTCAACCTTTCGCCGTAACTGCTACAAAGACTGACAAAGAAAAAGTGAGGTATGTTTAAAAAAAAAGATTGCATTATAGATTACGATACAAGAGGAAAAAATATTATGAAAACTATTTTTTTTTTAAACTTTTTTGTAAAAATTGCAGATATGTAGCTTTTGACAGTTTAGGAAGAAAATTAATCACGGGCATCGCGAATACGCCGCAAGTACAATCACAATGGGATCGAGCTCCTGTGGGACAATTACTTAGAACTAGTTTGATGTGAGTAGAAACAATGATAAGTAGAAACAATGATACGCGTAGAAATAAATTTTAGATATATTTATCACTAATATCTGAATATATTTACCACTAATATCTGAATATTTTTCGCAGCTTTAAATTTAAAAAATTGAATTTTTTGAAATATATGGACTGAATAATGAAATATTTATTATAAATTTGTTGGTAATAATTTCCAATTTGTTTAATTATTTTTCCAATCAAATAAAATTGAATATCTCAATTTTTAATTGTATTTCTTTTCGTCTTCATCGTCTTAATTTTGTTATTCATACTTTATATATGTGTTAATATATTTTAAATAATTCTGTTTGTATTGTAACCAACTCCGAAAATATTAGGAATTTTAGGTATCAGCCACGAGAAAATTTCCCGGATATCGAACTTTCACCTTTTCACTTGTGGAATCATGGCTCTTTTTATGGAAGAGGATCGGCGGACGGTAATACTGCAGATAGAACTTCTCGGTATTTATTCCATACAATGCAAAATTCATCAAAATTCGTTGAAAAATTTGCGAAATTTGAATAGAAATTCTTTCAGTGCGTATCTGTTTATGCGCAGAGGCCATGAAATGTCCAGTTTCTCGCGATTCGCCAATCAACAATTTAGAAACAGTACTCGGCAAGAAGCGCGGTTTCAGCGGCGACGAAATTTATCTGAAGGTATAATATCTTCTACCGTAGCATTACATATTCTGTGAGCTAATATAACTTCATTCAATACTTTTAACAATTGAATTTGTCGTAATAGTTTTATATCTTACGATGTAGAACTGAATCAAACTAGAGAAGCTACATCTCCAACCATTACGAGAAATCCACCTCGTCCGACTGGTAATCCAGGAAACATGGACAATGTTGATAATAGATCAGCGGACGACAGTAATGATGATGATTTGCCGAGTTCGCTGAGAAGCCGCGATCGAGAATCTAGTACAATAAATGACTCTCATCCCAGGGATGAGTTGTATGAACGATTAAATAACGTGTGGGTTGGCGTAGACGAAAGATTGCGCGGGAGCAATTCTCAAGATCCAGAGAGGAGAATAAATTTATGCTACAGAGATCTTGTCGATCAATACGTGACGCTCGTAAGACGTTACTTTGACGTTTCCAGAAATAGAGATACAGTAAGCTATATATCTATATTATTCAGAATTTTGTCAGAATTTTTTCTTTTATCAAATGTAAGAATATATTGATTTTCTTTGAAGATTGATCGTGGCACTGACCCTATGGATATGCCGGAAGCATCGTCCTCTAATTTCGAGGAATCTAGTAGTAGAAACGAATCAACAGCGACTGAATTATCTATACGAAGATTAAGGAATGAATTGAATTCCAGCGCGCGAGCGAACAACACGAATCTGGAGAGGTTGCAACGATGTCAACGATTATTGATGGAACGTTCCGAGCAAGAAGAGATCGGGACCACCCTTCAAAATTTGAGAGAAGCTTTAAATGCCGCCGCCGAAAATAATAGCTCATGTTTAGTACGATTGCAGAAATTGCGAGAGAGACTGCAGCGGCAGACCACGACTTTATTTGAGCATTCTAACAATCGTAACTCTCGTCTTCAGCTGCTTCGAAATGCTCTGAATGATGAGATTGAAGCACTTAATAATATGGAGGCACAGTTCACTAATACAAGTTCTAGAATCGAACGGTTGCGAGACGAATTCACGATGTACGGTATTCTGCCACGTAATCGGCATATCGCAACTGATTCTTCGCAGATGAATTTTAGTAATGCCGAATGGAGAACTCTTACATCAAATGATGGACAAATGCCCAGCACTAGTTCTATGCCATCAATGTTGTCTTCAAGATTACGCGATTTAGAATCTAATGTATTTCCTAGCACAAGTTACGTCGATGAGAATGAAGAGCATGGCACTTTATGGTCCAATGCCAACAATACTGAAAATGCTAGTACTTCTTCAAGAAATACTGGAAGAGCAACAAGAAGACGATTCAATGATTTGAACACGGAGGATGAACCGCCGAGACAACGAAAGCGGAAATTAGGTCCTATTGAGTTTTCCGTACCGATGCCGTTATCCTACATTGGTAATATTTCTACTTGAGCAAAAATAGGAAAATAAGATTAATGTTATTGATCTTAAATTTGTCTGTTATTCTAGAAGACAGTTCATCTTCGAGCGACGAAGGCTATTCGCGAGCATCAACATCCCGTAATAGCGCGTCTAATTTTACAGTTTCAACTCACTCAGCGTTTCAGCCAAACGTACCCAAGTCCGTCGCGCAACGAGCGAGCAACAGTTTACAAAATCAAGAAACACCGACTAATTCTCCCAGATTAGATGAAACAGATAGGAATAATTTACCTGATAATTTAAATAACGAATTGAACGAAGATAATGGTCAGGATAACAGGACATCAAGGACCATGCGAAATACGCAAGAAACGAGATCCCAAGAACTCAATCGCAGGCAAGGGTAAGTGTAATTTATTCAATCTTTTTTCATTCTAATTTTTAAATTTTGTTAAAACTTTTTTTTATTGTACATTTTATGTACATTTTTGAAGATGTCATATATTTGAAATTTTTAATATTTAGAAATTCACCCTTACTCAGGAGAGTGATAGATGTTCTGCAAATTCTTCGAAATTTGCACGCGGATCGGATGGAAAACAATAATACTACTCAACAAGTATTATTAGATGACTCGGAGAATGGATATTGGCTGCTCGAAGAAAATAGTAACTCGGATTCAAATTTAGACGATACAAGTTCTAATACCAATTCGAGCTCTCGTCGGTGGACTAGTCGATGGATACGATTGGATACTTCCAGCAGGAATTCAGAATATCCTAACGATTCACCGAATGAACAATCTCTATCGAGACCTTTTTCGGAGGACGTAGATCAAAATATCAATGATAGACACAGAGAGCAGAGGAACCAATTATCGCCCGTGTCTGCTAATCCTACTCGTTACGAACGACCGCCATTGTTCCCGTTTAGAAGTTTACGAGAAAATCAATCTCAAAGAATAGAACAAAATCAAACGCCTACTACCAACAACTCTGACAGTATTTCCCTTCAATCGCAGACGTCTGATTCAAACGCAACGCATACGACATTAGCAGGATTCGCGGAATTGTCAAGAATGGTTAATGATCCTGTTGCAACGAGAATCGCCAGTGTAACTAGCCGTGAGGACGGATCGATAGTGAGCGACAGGCAACAATATCAACAACAACAACAACAACAACAACATCAACAACAACAAAATCAGAATCAACGAAATGCAGATGATCCGGATCTTGATTACGTTATAGATCCGATAATGCTCGGTGCTGATAATATAGATCCAAGAGAGAGTTCACTAGGAGTTCGGCAAGGAATTCAATTGCTCAGTCGTCATATCGACAATATGCACCGTTTGTGCCGGTAAGTTAACGATCCAAATTAACGATGCCCCAGCATATTGTAGAATTTTATGTAACGTAAAATTTTTATTATATAAATCACTTAAATAATCTAAATCATATTTTGAAACGTAATTTTATAATAGCATAATTAATGAAGATGGAATTTTTTAAAGTTAAAGTTTTGATAAATTTAATATATGACAACATTGAGATAAAAAATATTGTAATTTAAAAAATTATATAATTAAATAAATATATGAGATTAACTAAATTGTATATTTTTTAAGTTTATTATTGTTAAAGCGATATTAGAAGAAATGAATTCCGTTCTTTTTATTGCTTTCTTTGATTTCTATGTCAATTAAGAGTAATAGGTAATTTTCAATTCATTAACAGAGCACGTTTGGAAATAGTTCAGCTGTGTCAAGTGCGCAAAATGTGGGAAGATCTGCAACGACAGATACGATCATTGCATGTGACGGTTCGTGTAGAGAGACAGAACGACGATCAAACAGAGACACAACGAGACAACACTGCCAGCAATCCAGGTCCATCAACATCGGCTGTGAGCTCGCCTAATGAATCGGCGAGGAATTTCAAGAAAGCCCTTCTGGAAAACTATCAGAGAGAAAGTAGTGAGGGCGATCGTGATACAAAATCATACGATCAAAGTCAGCCGTCGACATCAAGCGGAGTGACTGGTCTCGAAAGAAATGACGAGGACGAACCGACATCTAGCACTCGTAATATTGAAGAGAGTACGAATATTAGTCTCTCGAATTTGTTGCCAAGCGATGCTGAGCTACGGCGGATGCAGTGTCTCAAATTGAATGAGATGCTAGACGGCTTGTATGCGCGGCTGACCTCGCGCTGTCAGAATTGCGATTCACGTGTCACCGACACGCGGGCGATGAATGATCATACGTATTCCAGTTTGACAACCGATGACGACGTGCAGTTGCCTAGTATGTCCAGTGTCGTGTCAAATATCGGGGCTAACTCGAATCTGCCAGCGGTTACCGCAATAACCACAACCGAATCGGAACCGTTACCCAGCATCTCGAGTTTCGTCAACAGTCTCGATCGTGCTGGTCCCAGCAGATTGACCCAGTCATCGGATACGAATATTGATTACTTCGCAACCGGTAACAATAACGATAATAATGTCGATAATAATATTAATTCTAATCCTCCTATGGCGTATCCAACGAATCAACCTGGGACTTCAGCTCGTACCACGGCTTTTACATCGTCACCCAAAACGTCTACCATTGACAGACTTAATAGACTACGTGATAGACATGAAAGGATATCTTTTCGGTATTTATGTACATGTATATATTTTTTTTAAAAACAGTGTTTTGTTTTAAAAATATTAAATAATTTTTACTTTTACTAATAAAGATGTAAAAATTATTTTAGAAAATTATATTTAGATCACTTAAAAGTAACTTTCATTTGGAAAAATCTTTTCACGAATTTATCATTTATCATTGCACATAATTTACATAATTAAATAGAAATATCATTGCACATAATTTACATAATTAAATACACTATATATTGTTTCTCTATCAATTGTAATTTTGTTTAAAATATTTCGTTTTTCAGAAATCATTTAAATATGTCGCTAAGATATAGAATAAATAGATCTCTGAGGTCGCATCGTTTTATGCAACGTCTTAGGTCTCTCTCCGCCAATAATCCGTTTCGTCATTGCGAGCATATTAGAAGACCGTGGTATTTACGCAGAAACGGTTCTCAGAATAATGGCAATGACAACAGTAGTAACGACGGTTTAGATGTAGACATAGATATCCGGGATAGAACACGAGGTTCGAATACATCTGAATATCTGCAAAAGATGATCCTACGATTGGAGTTGCTGGTTCGACAGCAGAGGGCCTTGGCTCGAAACAGCAGCAGAAGGTTGAATGGTAATAATCGCCAATCCGAAACCAGCAGAGACAACGATAATCGGGAAATGGAAGAGATTCGTGAAGCTACAAGATTGAGAGCTAGGTAGAAAGAACGATATCGCGTAATTGTGTCACAATATATTAATTTTAAAATATAATGACATTAAATATCGAGCAAGTATACATATGTTATGTTCAGAAACTGTTGTGTGTTATAATAGCGGGTATATTCCAATTAATATTATTTCAGACAAGTTCTCGGTTTGATGGTACGATCTTTAATCCAATTCTTCGAAGTAACGAGATCAGGAAACGGTTCCCAAAGCAATGTTCTCTATGAGCAAATGTATAGTAAGTTATATTTACTGTTTATTATGTAAATTAATATAATATAATTTGAAAAATGATATTCCCTATACGAAAAAAATAAACCCAAAATGTAAAAGATAAAAGTTTTATATAAAGTTTCGTTTCACACACATATACACGCACGCACGCACGCACACACACGTACGCACGCACGCACGCACGCGCACACACACACACACACACACACACACACACACACACACACACACACGATTATTAATTTTGAAAACTGAAAAGTCAATGTCGTTTTTGAGAGTATAAATTAAAAAAATATCTGAAATTTTCAAATTTAATTTTATCACACATAAAATTATGAAATAATTCTGATTTCTTTCACGTTCTCTAGATTGTGCATCTCTTGGATTATTGATTTATATCAATTTATATTTTTTTTCCTCAGAGCTGTATGTATTGTTACATCTAGCACTTGAGCTAACAGATTTGTTGCTGGCGCAACTAGTAATAACAAGGCGAGAGTTGGAATCTAGTCAATATGGACCTTTTTCTTCCGATTTATCAATTAACAACCAAACCAGGGGCGACGCGCGCAGTAGTAACAGTGTTGACAATAGTTTGCAGACAGAAAATCCGCGTCGTGCTAGCGATAACGTACCAAGACGAAACGCAGATAGAGAAAGGTTACCGAGAAACCGCACTGAAATGCCAAGTGCAGAGGAATTCCTTTCAGTACATGGGAATAATATACGTTACCGCGTTATGGCGCGACGATTAAAACGGCTATCTTGCCACCGACGAGCAATTCAAATAATTAATGGCTTTTCCGGAAATCAAACCAACAATCCAACAGCTAGATCTAGCGATAACGGTGACGATAACAATTATGATGATAATACGCAAAACGAAGATAATCGACAGTCAAATTCTGAAAACGCTCTGTCAGCGGAAGTGCAGAGTATTGTGGAAAGAATCCAAAGCAGCAGTTCAATCGACAACGATGATCGTAGCGAGACCAGGGTAGGAGTTGAGAATCGTACAATAGACGCTGCAAATGAGTCGCGAAATTCAAATGAGAGCTATCGACGGAGTTACAGAAACGCTACGGTATCCGAGCCGGCGGTCAGACGCATCAATGAGTCAAGAGATCAGCAGGAAACCGACTCTACTATGCATTCCAACGAGAGCTGGAGAAATTGCCTTGTTTACACTTCATCGGGAGATGAACAAAACGCCAGATCATCGCAACAGCGACCTCGTTGGACTCGTCAATACGCACGGGGTGCATGCATGCATGCGTCATTGTTCGAGCGTTCTTTACATTTGCACAGATATGGCAACTCTGATTCGAATAACAATCGTAGATATCCTCAAAGTAGAGAGGGCACGTCTCTTCGACGAGAATTTAACGTTCCCGAGCTACAGGTAAACAACGTGCCTGTGAATGACCTAGATAATCTGTCTAATCCACGAAGAAGGCAAAATACACCACCGACTCCGCCGCATACGCCTCCGCCGTATTTGATTAATAATATTCTCCATAATACTGATAACAGAAATAACGATCGAACAAACGAATCCACAGATCAACCAGGACCAAGTTGGGCTGGACAATCAAATAATAATAGAACTCGGGTATAGTATAAATTTTGAAACATTTGCGATTTTAAATCCAAGCGTTACCTGGCAAGTAATTATAATTCCGTATATTTTTGATAATTTAATTTTTATAGAAATTTATGATCCACAAATAATTTTTGACTTTTTTAATTTATGAATTGTTATTTTGTCGATTTTTTGATAAATACAATTTTCGCTTCTTTGAAAACTAAATAAGCTTTTTAATCATTATTAATTTTTGTATCAGGTATTGACTCCAACGTTCTTAACGTTATGGCGCAATCGGGTTGGTCCCACGTGGATACCTCGCTATACTGAATTCGTAAATAATTCAGGATTAGTGCATAATGTACGAATTGGAAGTGCTGCTAATTCTGGTAATGGTGGTAGCGGTGGTGATGATGGAGGAGGAGGAAGAAGTGGAGGAAGAGGTGCAGGAGGAAGTGGTGGAGTAGGAGGAGGAGGAGAAGGAGGAGGAGGAGGAGGAGGAGGAGGTGAAGGAGGAGGCGGAGGTGAAGGAGGAGGCGGAGGTGTAGGAGGAGGAGGGGGAGGAGGAGGAGGAGAGGATCCAGGAAATGATGAAAACGATTATTATTGGGACTTTGGTATATATATTTTTCTAAGTTTACAGATGTATGTATCGCGATATAGAATGATCTCTTATTGGTAATACATTCAAAAAGAAAACAATACTAATAAAATATTGATTAATTCGTTTGAACAGTAGCTATCAAATTAATGATAATTGTTTAACAATCTCAAATGCTTTCTATTGTTTTTGAAACGTTGAATTTTTATTTTGATAACGCAAAATTTAAACTAATGCAAATTATGCAAATTTCAAAATGAAGTTACATTATTAACATTGCGACTTTTAAAATCGATTTTCTCAAAATAAAATCTCATACGTTATATTTATGCCATCATATATATTATTATCAATAACCGATCACTCTTTATATAATATTGTTTAAAGACTTATTTTTGAATATACATGTAATTCATATGAAGATAAAAATCAAATAATTTCTTTAGAACATATACCTATGGGTATACCATTCAATCCAGCATTTGAAATTCAGACTTATCGTGTACAAGCATGGGACTTCTCCAATGGTGACATACCTGATATTACAGACTGTTAGTAAAAAATGTTAAATATAGATTTATTATAATTATACGCTTTTTCTGTGTATGTTTATACATGCCAATATAATTTTTCAGCTGAGAAAAATGTTGTAGTGCGCGAATGTAAGATTCATAACGATGCTAGTATTGATATATCCACAGACGGAAAATTACTAGCGACGCTTTTACAATCAGGTCGTATTAATGTTACGACCACGTTAGGTAAGCAAAGAATGCATATTGATTCCCATTATCGATGAAATAATACACGCGTGCGCGCCTCTCTCTCTCTCTCTCTCTCTCTCTGTGTGTGTGTGTGTGTGTGTGTGTGTGTGTGTGTGTGTGTGTGTATTCTTAAAATAATAAGAATCTTTCTCAACGCATGTGTATTTAACGCTTTTTTTTATCTTAAAGAGATAATTTCTTATTTTTGTATCGCATCTTTTTCACACGAATAATCTTGCAGGAAGATATTTTTAAACGATAACTTCTTTACAAGGGGTAGCGTTATATTAAAACAGTATGACAAATACTACGAACGTATTACGAACTTTTCTTCGCGCATTGTTGTCATTTTTTCATTATTTACACAAAATAGCTCGGTTATATTAAATTATCGAAGGATTAAAGCTAAAGGTAAAGCTTGCTATTTTGTTTTAGGTATTTACAGCCTACAGTGGGAAACGTTAGGAGAAAAGATTCATTCGACTAATATCGATCAAACAGTGGTGTCTGTCTCGATATCGCCTACACAACAACATCTCTTGGTAGGTTTGGCACGCAGGATTCATGTGCCTGCCAGGCCTTTTCCAATGGCTTTGATTTACAAGCTGATGGAGAAGCAGTCAGACGACGAAAAGAATATTTCGTCGACAGATCCGACCATGGAATTGTACGATTCTTTCGACGAGATGCTCGATGATAACGTTTCTACGAGTAGTATTCCGAGACGAAATAATGTTACAGCCAACACTTCTAGACCGCACATCCAAAACTGGCGGATTCGGGAGAGAAACGAGTTTGATATGGATATCAAACGTCACAGGGAAAGTATGGTGCTTATCCGGGAGTTATTTCAAAACTGCCGGGAGGTTTCCAGTTACCTCAGTCTAAATTGCATTAGATGGGCGCCGCAGCCGGGCCAAGGGATGGTTTATGCAACAAACACTGGACAATTAAATATCCTACAGTGATTCTACGCCCGTAGTAGACGAAAATGGAAGTAAACGTTTTCTTCGTATTATAATGCTTACAATGAATGTGTCATACACGTAAGATGTAATACAGTATCGCGGTTCGCCCCCCTAAATGAATTTCTTTTTGATAGATTGTAAGGAAGAATATGCCAACATACGCCGTGCGGTAATAAGTTTTTATCGCAATTGATTATCAATCTCGGCAGAGTGTATGACAGTGATAAATAGCATGAGACTGCTACGGACTAAATTTGTATTTTTATTCTTTTCAATATTGTGCTATCATTTTTTTTATGTTTCGCAAAGAAGCGTAAAATGAATTCGCAAAGAAATGTAAAATGTATAGATATAAAATAATATATGTTCTATCAATTATTTACTATTGTATAGTTTATGTAGTTTTTATATTCCTATAATTTAAAAAGTACTCTCTTCGCATAGTTTTTATTAGACTGAATTTGTACTGATATGACTGTCATTTTTTAGGGAAGCTTCCGTCATATAATACACACATATATATATATATATATATATATATATA
>NW_017259490.1:4420734-4421679 GCF_001594045.1 Atta colombica | reverse complement strand
TATATATATATATATATATATATGTATAATATGAAAATGTGGGGAATTGGGTCGTTATATAATATTAATATGTATTTACTGATCGAATGGACGTTAATGCCATCAAATAAATCATTCAGAACGTACTTCCCACTTTTATTATCTTAATCATAAGAAATAGAGAAATTTACCGTGCCATCTCTTTGCAATACTGTCATTTGATAGATTTTTATATATTTGTTGATATACTTTGTTAACTGGAAAGAGATAATTATAAATGTAATTTTTTGAAACGATAGGTTTTTTTCGTTTTACTTTTGTATTACGAGATGAAATTGTTTATTAAAATTTCATGTATATTCGTTTTATACATCTATACATATATGTTAAAAATTTTGGCATAGGATATAATATACAAATGCAAATATACATATTAGTTAAATAAATTATTTCAGGCACAATTTTATTTTTGTAAGAAATATTGCGTGTCTTTTAGAAATTTGGCGCTTTTCGGAAAGATGAGAATGGCTCCGCTTGTGTATACAGTCATCGGGTTTCGGTACAACTATTGTATACATAGTTGAATAACATTGTATTTCTGTGTATAATCATTATCAATAATAATTTCTTTGCAAAAAAACCAAACGTTTTATACATCTCAACTATTATACGTGTGCGCGCACACCGCTTTCTGTCGCTTCCAATCGCGCAAATAAGAATAAAATACAAAAAGGAAACGATGATGAAAAGATAAACAATTTATGTTTTACGTTTCCAAGGAATGCATTTGCATTCGATAATTATATGAAAGCGCTATGTGTTCAAGCGGAAGCATCCATTTTTTTTTATATTGGGCAAGTGTAGGAAAAAGAAAGACTTCTAATTATCTGACTTTTTTTAGTAAACGTGAAAGATGCGGTAGAGTATAAATTTCATAGTCTTAATATCTGCCTCTATAATCGACAA
>NW_017259490.1:4412020-4420634 GCF_001594045.1 Atta colombica | reverse complement strand
CAAAACGATATAATGTATTGGTATATCTATTTATCACAAATTCATATTATAAAAGCATCGGTCTCATAATATGTTAAACGTAATATTTATTACGTGGAATTAAAATACTATAGGAGAATCTGTACAGACGCTAGGATGGAAGACTTAAAGGTGACCCTCTATGAAACATCACCTTCAAGCGCAAATGTTACTTTTTCCAGTGCTGCTCGGGTAACTACTAACAAAGTGGTACGGTTTATGATACATACATTTACGAATCTTACACGAATTCGGCAATTTATTTACAGGACGCAATAAGACTCGAAGATTGTCTTTATAATGAATATCTATTTATAAAAATAGCGCGTGAAAATTCTATAAAGATCTAGTTTTTGTCAGAAAATTAGAATGTAATAAAAATGAAACCGCAGTGCAGTACATATTCTTTTCGTATGTGAGTGTGTGTGTATTATATGCAATTGTCTATACATTATAATTTTAACAACATTTTGGCATCGCATGGTGTATTAATTGCTCTGTAAAGTTGTATAAACACTTCCGCAGCATACATAACGTGTATGTACGTAGTTACTTATATAATAATGCAATAAAAATATATTTTTATTTGTTGGACAGGCAAAATGAAAAATTATAATGTGGACAGAAATTGCAATATGTTACATTACACTCATCATCTAGCATATACATATCCATAACAATATGTTAAAAGCTGACAAACGCACATTATTTCGTTTCCTTCTACATACATTGGACTTTACAGCCGTTCTTCTATTATAAATTCGACTGTTACAACATTCTGACTGTCATGTAATAAAATATAAAAATAATAATAAATCATAATTATTCTTCGTCAACGGCATTCTGAAAATCCAACGGAACTTCAGATTACACTTTAATTCTTATAGACGTAACCAGTATCATACAATATAAGACTATCTTATATTAAAGTTCTAACCGGTAGGTACAAAATATTAAATTATATCGTACATAAGTCAATTAGTAGCACGTATGATACACGATTATATTAATAGTATATTAACGGTATTTTAATTTCATCTTCTCATACAATAAAATGTGAATATGATACAACTTCTAAGTTCTTTTTTTTCCTTAGTAATCATGTTCCTGGATGATCTTTGGAAGATTTAATTGCAAGCTTTACGAAATGAATTTACATAGCTGTGAGATTTAAATACTTTATAGCAATTTTATGACCATAAAAATGCGATCTTTGTGATTTCGAAATAAAATTGAATTTACTCAATATATTCTCTGTAAAGTATCTAACAGTAATACGTATTGCATTATAAAAAGAACGTGAATTTGATATCGAATTAATTTTCTTTTCAATAATTGTGATAGAATAGATTAATTAAAATAAAATTCTATTATTAATAATGTAAATAACCTTACACCAGACTGAGTAGTTTTATAAGAGAGAAAAGATGCAACCCTGATATCATGGCTTATCCTTATCTTGCGCATTATCTAAAGTTATAAATCCATGGAAGTAGCGCCATATAAAAGCAATTATTCAGACTCTAATTTATCGTGCTCTTCATTCTTAATAAGCTACAAAGGCTGATTTGCTAATATTTACGCTATTATAATAATATTTATCGTAAATGGTGTTCTTGCTATGTACTATTATTCAAATTACATAAATCATCTATATCAAATCCGATATATTGAATTAAGCGTCAAAAATTTTTTTTATAAATTGTTATGCTGTACATTTGTTGATTCAAAAATTCTAATAATAATAATTCTAAATCAATAAAAACCAATGAATGGTTTTTCTACTAATATTACAGAAATGTATCAAAAGAAAGTACATTATAAGCTCGTTCTTTATTGAAGAACTTTCTAATAACAGGTGCAATAAATTGAAATGAAACAACCTATATTTGTTTCATTTTAACTTATTGCAGTGGTGTGCACTAGTTTAGAAAGATCATTTATCAATAAAGAACAGATCTCGTACATAAAAAAATGTATGATTCATTTTCTAAATCTTGAATAATTTTTTTCTCATAATAATTCTTCGATGTACATGACAGTGAGAAGATAGCAAATCAAAGAAATATTAATATATTTAAAAATAAATTGGACATATATATCAAGGTGACATGCATTACAACTTTGACTTGTAAATTTCGGATTGGATTATTTCGATAAATTACGTAGCGTTATTAACAAATATCGATTTTTAATTTGAAGCATGTATAAATTTTCGTTTTTTAGAATGTTATTAGTAAATCAGCCATAACTTTGATTCTTATTAAATTCAGTCAATATATAAAATGCTTTGGATAATGAATAGTTGACTAATATATATCACAAGTTATTTTCTCCCGTAAGGACAGTACAGATAATGCTACGACTAAAAACTTTTTCTTTCTCACCCTTTGTTTCAATACGCCTTGCATTCTCGTATGCTTTGTTACATCCACATTATAAGGTCCCGGACAGTAGAAGTCTTTGCACACAATCAACAAAAATATATCGATATTTATTGACAAATTAATAAGATTAATATTTATAGTTTTTCATAATTAATAATATAACAAAATTAATAGAAGTGATTAGAAATTATATATCTCTAGAAAAAAGGTCAATATAAAATTTCTCTATCGGATTTACGATTTTTTAATGCATACAACAAAAAGAATGTAAATTATATATTATTGGAAATTATAATGAATTGAGAAACGTCTAAATTTTAAAGTATAATATTTATAACGATTAGGTTTAAGATTGTTATTGCAAACCATATTTGCAATGGAAATTCTTCCATTATGGTACATCTTAGCCGTATATACGGTATACATACGATATTTTTACATCTAGTAGACAATATGTAAAAACAGTTTGCCAAAAGATGTATATAATACATCAAATATTCCACAATAATTAAACAGAAGTGTAACACAAATGTTTGGTAGAATCCAAACAATCTCTTTCAAAAATCATTAAAATCGATCGGTAACAATGATATCTTTACAAAATTTCACATACCTCCATTTAAAATCGGAGTAGTAACCTTGCGTCTGTGTTTACATCCGTTTATATCCATACATATGTTTAGGATAAAATAGCAATGCTACGTCTAGGTCCGCCTATGCATACATTGTCTAAGCTGGACCACTTTTTAATACCGGTACGTAGAGCTTCAGCCGTGACCTTATCTTCGTAAACTCTGGACATAGCTTCCAACTTCTGCGCCTTTTCTTTACTAAGTGGTTCGCTAGGGAATGTTAATTCGTTCGCTTCCGCGAGTGTACGAAGATCGAAATAATATTTGGCATACACACTCGAAGGAACATTTATATTAAATTGCAGCATCTCCAGAAACTGTCTCTCTAATTCGTTCCTAATTAAAGAAATTACAATAATTATTTTCACAAAATAGCAAATACAATAATCTAAACGTAATTGAAAATAGACTTACATATCTTCCACCGTGATGTCTTTTAGTATTTGACAGTAATCTACATTCCACACCGCCTGATCGTCCCAAACTTTGGACGCCAATAAAATAGCTCCCAGTACTATACGTTTCCAGTTGGCCGGTGTTATGTCTATTTCTGCATAAGTAAGTAGGCGTTCAAGATAAACCAACGTTATGATGGCACATTCAGCAGTAAGCTGAGCGGCATTAAACAGAGTTCTTATAAATTTATATATCTGCTTGTGCTCTGGATTATGTTTGTCGTAATCCTCTGAAACACCATCCCTCTGAAAAATAGATTTACTCAAGCATTGCCTTATAACTGCATCTTTTGCACAAGAAAATCTTAAGACTTTTTTTTTGTCTAATCATGTAGTTGACATTAAATGAGTAAGTATACAAAAATATAAAGATAGAAACATATAGAAACAATAGAAATAGATCACTGATCTAGGAAAGCAATTAATATATTAGATGTTTTTACAGCAAATGACACAGTGTAACACAGTGAGATTTATCTTGTTGTTTGCCAATGTTAATCTAATATTTTATATGTCATAGGATAAAATTTTTCAAACCTGTTGATTGGTTGTTTGATTATAAAACAGAGAGGTTCTTAAATCTTTCTTATGGCCAAGCAATTTGTTTAAAAAGTTTGTCATACAACACATGAATATATTAGCCTTAAACAAAGATGAAACGATCATTGTGTTATATCTGTATCTCTTACTAAAAAGCACCAATAATCCCTTGACAACTTCTTGTACAATTTGATATATTACCGTTAATGGATGCAGTTTCTCATCAAATATATCAATCTGTCGCTGCGAAGTTCTATTCTTAATATGGTAATAAACGGCTAAGGCAACGCATTTGACGGTATTTTTTAAGTTAGGTTGTGAAACCGTGCTGTCATCTAAATATATTGTACTGCAGCTACTACTTTTCTTCAAAGGCCTTGTATCTGCTATTTGATGTTGACTCTTTTTCCTCACCATGCCATCTAAAAAAGGAGAGACTAGGAATGATTGTATCAAATATCATAAGTCAAATATCTTTCCTGTCAACCTTCAAGATATACTCACTCTCAATAGCTTGCTTGGAACGCTCCATGAAGATAGTTCCTGCACATGGATGCAATGACGGATCAGAGTCACAGTCCTCCGGCTCACGTTCACTGATATGTTGCAAATTATTAACGCTAATCCCACCCTCTGGCAGGTGTTCCTCCAAGTTGCGCGTGGTGCTCTCAGGCCCCACCTCTTTGCGTCCGACCTGTGGACTGGAGTAGACGCAACAGCTATTTTTGTTCCCCATGTTCCCATGTAAATTCTAACCGGTACCAAGTGCTCCTGTGCTTCCCGCCTGTCGCACTTGGCGCGGCGCGATCGCGCTCGCAGTCTCAGTTTGCACGCGGGGAGAAACGTGGGCGACGTGAATCGGAGCCGCGATGCGCGAAAGCAGTATGACGTTCTGACTTGACGTTATGTAGGTTGAAAGACAGGTAGATAAATAGGTAACACCTCACATTTCGTTGTGCGATAAACGATCAGCTGACAGGGCAGTTCGTGCGACTGGTGACGCGACTCGCTCGTCCACGGCTCGTCTGGCTCATGTCGGCGACGCTCGCCAAAAAAAGCAGCTCGCGCGACGGGGACCTCCTTGCGTCTCGTTTCTCCGCCAAGAGGAGGAGAGGACTCCCTCTTTCACTCCCTCTCTTTCTCTTTTCTTTCCCTCTCACTCTCTCTCTCTCCTTCTCTTTTTTTCTCTTTTTTTCTCTTTAGGGAGGACCGATGTTCGTCAGAGAACGAGACAGTAATGCCTCAGTGCCTTCACGCCGACCGACTTTATTTTCGATTCTACGATCACACCTAAGCTACGCGATCGGTCGCGGACGCGACTCGCAACGCGATTCATTGTCATTGCACGGCAATCCCATCCTCGTCGCGCGTCTATCCGGCTCGCACTCCGAGTACCCCGTACCCACCCGTACCCCGCGAACGCGCTCCACGAACTGCTGGACGAACCATAGTAGAAGGGAAGACGAGCCGAATCTCGAACATGCGCCGTTCTCCGTTCAGCCTGCATCCCAGTCGCGCAAACGTATGCATTATTAATCGGCATCAATTATTAAAGGAAATTTCTAGTTATATGTTACAATTATTATATTTCTGATTATTCGTTGTCCTAATCTGTGATCATTTTATTTTTAATATCATATGGTTTTTTCTGTTCCTTTTAAAGTATATAGATTCAAACATGGGAATTGATTATGGTGGAATATATCTTGAAATGAGGTGAAAATTATAAAAGTGAGCAAATTCACTCAAATATTAATTTTATTATTCAATGAATTTGCTTTGTAATTTTTATTTCGTTTCAAGACACACAATCGACCTTATGATGTAAGAAAAAGGCGTTCTCAACTTCTCATATGGATGCACATGTGGCCGCCAATCAGAAACTATTTATTATGAATGCTCCGCTGTTACCAGTTGTTTTCACTAGAGTTCCTATATCATGGATCTCTAGCAAATACTTCAGGGTAAACACCGGAGTACCACTCTCAATACGTCTGTCACTCATGGACGACGTTGCGATCGCTAAAATGGCGAGATAGTGTGTTGACATTGGCTCGAGTTCTCGTCGAACCCAGGTGTAGGGAAACCTTAAATCCGTCAGTCAGTGATCGCTCGGGAATCGTGCTCGCGGAAAACAATGCACTCGATCAGCTCCAGTTTGCCAAGTTCTATGGACGTGAGTGACGTCCCAACATTAGTTAAGCGAGATCCGGACTGTAGAACAGTCGATGGCGAGACCGAGGGTCTACGTATTCTCGATGAGTTCCGCAAATTGTACGAGACCCGCATCGAAAAGATCGATCGGGAATCTATCGGTGATTCCGACCGAGTCTCTGTAAGCAATAGCTTTGTTATCAGTTTGCATTTATTGCCAATTTTGTTTGTACTTTTTATGTATACTCTTTAAAATTCTTTTGCCACTTATTAATTATTTTTTTATTTGTGTTTGAAATAGTTTATCAAAAAATTTCTTTGCAGATGAAGTTACAAGTGATGAGCGACTGGATCAAAGATTTAGGGGAGCAAAATGCGATGTTAGTGCATACAGTGGAAGATTTGGAACAGGCTGCGTGTAGTAGAGTTAAGTTACTAGAGGAGAAACTAAAACAATCGTCGCAAATAGTTGTGGATAATTTAACAAGATCTGATCATTCGGAAAAGGCAAGAGAGATCATCTAATTTTGTTTAGTAATCTCATCATGAAATCAAGACGTATCATCTCTATGTTATAGGCTTTAAATACTCTTTCAAATCGCGTCAGTCAGCTAGAAAAGGACGAGGAATATTTACAACAAAAAATAGAATATCTACAAAGTGATATTAGAGGATTATTGGAGGTGATTCGTCGTGCACATCAGCAAAATGTTTGGAGTCTTGATGGTATCAAGTTTTTTGAGATTCAACCTGAGGATATTCCAGTTCCAGAGTAAGTTAATTATGTTATCAATTATGTTATCAAATCTTCTGTGGTCCAGCCAGAGATTTGAAGATCCAGAATTTTAAATTTTGAATTATTCTGTCTCAAATTTGAACACATACAAAAAAATTTAGGATCATATTGTAAAATTGTATTCTTGAATGTTGAAAGGATGTATTACAATTTTTTAGAATCCAAAAACTCTTTTAAAAAATATGATAAGGTACTAATGCTCTTGTTGGAAAGTAGTGACAAAGATGTTGGACCATGTGAAGAGTTAACATGTATATTTATATTAATATTTTGCATTATATCTTGCATTGTAAAGTATTTAATGACAAAATTTTTTGTACTGTTTCAGCTGTATCTGCAATCAGGTAAATATGTGTGTAAATGCAACCAGAAAGCTCCGATTTGTTTTAGACATAGAGCATGACAAATTTCAGAGATCAAATTGTTTGTTAAGCAAAAGCATGTAATATACACCATGTATTCATAATACAAGCCAAAAAGTTCTTCTTAGCTCCCTACACCTTTATTAAATTGAATTATTATCATATACACAGACACATATATGCATATATTCGTGTTAAATAAATTGCCAGTAGCCCCATTTTCTGAAGTATTATATTTTCGAAAAATCTTAATTATTATTTTAGTATTACATTTAATCATATTTTCAAATTAGGAGCAGACAGATACTGATCATATAAAATCCTTGAATCTGCAAATAGAACAACTTCAGAAAAATGAAAAAAAAATGATTAGGTAAGATATGCAAATTTTATATATATATATATGTTATTATTTTTTAAATATTCGTGATATAACAGTTGATTATTTTTACTTTAAATCTTCATACTTGTATAAATAAAAATATAATTTTATATATATATATATTTGAATATTTTTTATTTTTGTTATTAAGTTTTTATATTCGTATTTATATCTTTTTTTAACATATAAACACATTTTCCAGATCTCAGTTGGAACTGGAAGAAAACATAGCAGATCTTACAACAGAATTATCAATAAAGGACGATACTATAAAAAAATATGTTTCTAGACTTCAATGTTTTTGTGAAAAACTTAAGGAACATGCTAAACAAACGAATCAAGTTATTACTTATCCCCTAGTTTTTGATCAAGATTGCAATGTAAGTGCGTTTTTCATAATTATGCAGATAAATAATATTTAATGAGTTTTTGGATTAATTTCTGAGTACTGATTCCTATAGAATTAATTTAGAGGCAATCATGTTGCAGCATAAAAATTATAAATATAATAGTTGCTTTTATTGCACCTGTTCGCTAAGCTTTACATTTTATAAGCAAGATATAAAATGTAACTTGTGCGTGTTCCAATATTAAAGATTGAAAGAGTTTTAAAATCTATGTTGCTGTTCAGATTATCTTAACACCTGACATTCTGGAAAGTGTACTAGATGCAAAAGACAGAGAAAACAAGAACTTACATCGACAACTCCAAGATGTTGAATCTAAACTTATGGTATATACTTATGAAAACAATGTTGATTCAATTAATCTACAATTACAACTAGAAGAAAAATGTAAGAAAGTTCAACAACTGGAGGACAAAGTGATTCGCCTCGAAAAAGTTAGTTTATTATATTTAATTTTATTATATTTTATTTTATTATATTA